>NC_052502.1:65282899-65587826 GCF_016617805.1 Bactrocera tryoni | reverse complement strand
CAAACGACAAAGCTTATTGTACAACCTGGTACTCTCGTAACAGTAGTAAATCTCTTTTGTAAATAAGTATGGGCTGTCTTCACTAGGACATCAAGTAACAGGTGTTTTTTAGACGTCTGGTTTTTACTGAGGCAATACTTTTTGTGGAGTTGGTCTTTGTAACTTGATTAATTCAGTTTGGTATGCTATTTCACAATGAGAAGATTTACTTTGGAACAAAATTTGTAAATCGTGCAAATTTATCACCAAAATAGTGGCGCCGTTCGCGCGCTATGCCAAATATTCGGTAGTCTTAATCGCCCAGCAGAGTCAGTAATTCGGGTAACCACCGACCGTTTGCTGTTTTATATTGACAGAGAGAGAAATATTGGTCCATATTTCTTCAAAAAAGAAGTCGGCCATAATGTCAATAGGGGACGCTGTGGAACCATCATTAATGACTTTTTCGCGCCTGAATTGGAGTATGTTGATGTGCATGAACTTTGGTTCTAACAAAATGGCGCTACATGTCATACAGCTAACGAAACGAAACAATCAATTTATTGTAGGAAACTTTTGGTGAAGGTATTATCTGCCGTGGTGCCGTGGCCTGCAAGATCGTCTGAATTTATGCCGCTGCACTACTTTTGTGGGGTGAAGTGACTTATAAAAATTGTGCTTATTTTCAGAGAGGGATCTTGAGTGATTAGAAGTTGGAAATATTTCAAATACTTCTCCACAGAAAAGTTTTGCATGCACAACTTGCATGTTCTCTGGCGACAGATATTTTTTTGAACCGTTAATGTCGTATATTAGTAAATAGAAAAACTGAAAATTTATAGCAAACTCCAAGCATCGTTTAAACTCAATGAAACATTAAATCCAAGTATTCTCAGCTCCCTTTTCAGCCTTGCTGTATCACTTTGTAAATTGTAAATTCCAACAGCTTCTGTACTTCATTAATGTTTAATATGTCTGCAAGCGCTGCATCCGCACAACAAATATAAATGAAATATGTAAATTTCAGCAGTGCAGCTATGGGATGTGTGTGTGTTTGTATGTGCACACATTTGGTGCGTTCGCCCTATTGATCTTCGCTCATTTCGTTTGCCAGTCGAATTACAAAACGCCACAGGCCGCCCAAGTCTACCAGCAGCTCTGGCACTTTACCCTTTTGTCAACAGTTGCTATTTGTAAGCGCAGTTGGATTCACACACAGCTATACATATACATATACTTATATATATACATGTATATGGTTGTCACATCTGCACATTTCCGCTTCGCCTGATTTGAATTTGCAAACAACATTTCCGGTTGTTGTGGCATGCAGCACACGCAGCGCGTTTTTTGTCAAATCTACGCACGCAAATCGATGGGATAAAGGCACACATATCTAATGGGAATATAGACATTTGCATGCGTATAAATCAAATAACATTTAGATCCTACACATATACATATGTGCTATAAGTAATGGTATGTGTAGTTTCTTTGTACCGCAGCGGCTAACCACACAAAGCCTGTTTCAAGTTCAATGTAAAATTCTAGCAACTGTGATTTGTGGTGAGCGAATTTATTAGCAGAATTTTTGGAGCCCAGTTGAGTTGTAATACCTTTTTATTTATGGAAAAAGCTTATAATGAACAAAGCTTTATGGATAAGCTTTATGAAAGCAGCTTTCTGTTTATTATATAAAGAAACCATTACGACTAATTTCATTTCATTATGATTTTACCGAAAAAAATTTCTTTTCTTAAATTCGTCGAATCCAGTGCAGCTAGTCCGTAACTATATCTTTCTATTGCGTTCTTACCTGATCAGTAATTTATATATCTGCAACAAAGTTGCTAACGAACCTATCAGATAATCGTTTTTAGTTATGCCTACAATTTCTGCTGAAATACTGGCTTGTAGTTTCATATATTTAAGCTAAAGAAGAGCCTGGTTTGATTGCACAGAGGAACCTTGCTGTTTTGCGTGCTTTCAATTTGAAGCCTTCGTTGCAAAGGTTAATATCTTTAAAAGCTCTAAGGATTATTTAGAATTTGCCGCTCATTAATATGAATGTATGAATTCTTTCATAAAGTCTCCGTCGCTGTGAAAGTTTAAATGCAGATCTGCAACCCTTCCATCTTATATGTAATCCTGGGCTCGTATCTAGCTTTACGCTAATTATAGATGGCTTCCCTGTTCGGAAAAGTCCCGGCAACATTTCTAATTTAATGTCAGTTCTGTATAACGTCCATGTTTGAGAAAGTTTCAAAAAGTTTGTTCACATATTAGGTTGTCAAAAAAGTCTTGCGGTATTTTCGCTAGTTGGCACTGAAAGCGCGTAGTTCTAGTTTTATTCGTCGCATTCGGTCATGATATACCTTTTTGGAAAGCTCATTTCACGCGCTAACACGTGTTTGATTGATTGTCGTTTCTTTTAAGTCGTTCGTGAGTTATAGCGTCGCAAACGTGGAGCAAAATAAAGTGAAAATACGGCATATTTTACAGTACTACGACGATAAAGGCAAAAATGCATCTCAAGCCGCCAATAAAATTTGTGCAGTTTATGGACCCGATACAGTTTCCATTTCCACCGCACAACGAAGGTTTCAACGTTTTCGTTCTGGTGTAGAGGTGGTCGAAGATGCGCCACGCTCCGGAAGGCCTGTCGTCGAAAATTGCGATAAAATCGCTGAATTGGTCGAAAGAGACCGGCATAGTAGCAGCCGTAGCATCGATCAAGAGCTGCGCATGAGTCATCAAAAATTCATTTCAATTTCAATAAAAAAAAAAAATCAATAAAAATACCGCCAGACTTTTTTGACAACCCATTATTTTGTTTAAGACTGGTTATGGATTACTTCCATTGTTGATTACTTTTATTATCCAGGAAATTGTTATCTAATTAAATCTCATTGTTAAAAGTGATTATTTAAGGTATTTTCGGCGAATATCTAGCGAAACGTCAGTTCTATGCTATTTGCATCTTCTAGAATATATCGGTTATAAATCTAGTTTAACCTCGGTTCGGGATTAGTTTATTTTTTTCTGATATTTATGTGTATTAGTGGCTCTAAGTAGCAAATTTGTCGATTCGAAACATTTTCTAACAACAAAATTATGTTTCGCCACAGAAAGTTTTAATTCCAGCATTTTGTTCAAAAGTCTGGTAGGCCCAGGACAGTACATAACCTCTCATCAGGTACTAGGTTGCCTAGGGAGGTAGATATAAGACCACATCTGATATTTGAAGCGATAATATAAACAAGCTCTATATTTCTGGTCGAAATTTCTGCTGTTGGTTTTAGATCACTTAGAATTAGAATTAGAAAAAAATGGAAAAGTTAATTTCAATAGCCTCTGATTTTAATAACATTACACATATAACATTTTGAATATTATATATCGGTAGCTGGATGTTTTATTTTGGAACCCTCGAGGTCTCGGCACAAATGTTATATATGAAATTCTTTGAGAGCACCGTGGTTTATTTGAAAAACAAGTGCTTTCAAACACACAGTTATCAATGCAATAAACACTGTGCGCCAGTTAGTGATTTTAGTGCGGGCGTGGTAGCCGCCAGCAGGCAGTCGTCAATTTAAATTCAACTGCGACGAAGCGTAAGTAGCCAAATGTGCGGTATTTGCATGGGCACAGCGATTGCCGCAAGCACGACATGGTTACAAATGTGGCAGTAATATTGCAGCGGTTTAGTTATGCTTGTAAAAGTGTATATATGTATGTAGAAATGATAGCTTTGCTTTGCAAGTGCTTGCCTGTTGGCCTCCAGGGCGTATGAGTAATTTAAATCTGTGGCATTCGCAATGAATTTCCAAATGATTGCATCACAACGGCTTCAAGCGTACGCTAGCATGTAAAAGTAAAGCTTAAGCAAACTTATGCATACATATACTTACATATATATGGCTACATAATTTTGTATGCCGCAATAGTGCAAATTTAGCAGACAGTGTTGCATGTAGAAAGGGTTCTATAGCTGAAATATGTTGAAATTTCATGGCACTGCATAATTATAGTATGTAACTGAGTGCTATTGTAGTACGAACTGAAATATATTTGTTGCTGCTGACCATTTGCTACATCTGTTTTACACACACAATTACTGGCGCCTTAACGTATGCAATGCTCGAAAGCACATGCCGCATCTTTAAGTAAGTGTTTTAGTGGAAAAGTCAAATATGTATGCTGGGTTAACGGAAATTTGATTTGTACGAAATGATGATCACTTAATTTGTAGTGCAGCCGTCAAATCAGTCAAATGTGTCAATTTGCCAATATGTTTACCCAAAGATGATTGAGAGCGTAAAGGGTTGACTGTTGTGTGCTCACATGTAAGTGTATACAGTATGTGTCATTTCGTCTGTATGTATGTTTATGTGGTTATAAGCTTGCTTGTGTGTGTGAAATTGTTTGACTATTTATTTCGTTACTTTAACTTGTGAATTGATGCTTGCATTAGGGTAGTAAGTTTATATACACTTAATACAGGGTGTTTAAAGCGGAGTGTAAATATTGTAATCATTTAGATTAGGTAAGGTAAAAAGGCTGATATTCGTGTGGCTACGTATAATCCCAATTGTACAGTTAGAGACGCCGGTACGTAGTATAAATCAAAACAAGAAAAAACGTTAACTTCAGGTGCATTTCTGTTAGTAACTATGTGCTCAGTTTGTATGGAAGCTATATGCTATAGTAATTCGTTCTGAACAATTTTTTTGGGGATTGTATTATTACCTTAAGCAGTAATCCATGCCAAATTTCGTGAAGATACCACGTCAAATGCGAACGTTTTCCATACAAGCTCTTGATTCCGATCGTTCGGTTTGTATGGCAGCCATATGCTATAGTTAACCGATCTGAACAATTTCTTCGGAGAATATATTGTTGTTTAAGAAAATTATCTATACCAAATTTCGTTAATATATCTTGTCAAATGTGAAAGTTGTCCATGCAAGAACTTGATTCCGATCGTTCAGTTTGTATGGCAGCTACATGCAATAGTTAACCGATCTGAACAATTTCTTCGGAGAATACATTGTTGCCTTAGAAAATAATCTGCACCAAATTTGGTGAAGATACATTGTCAAATGTGAAAGTTGTCCATAGAAGAACTAGATTCCGATCGTTCAGTTTGTACGGCAGCTATATGTTATAGTGGTCCGATATCGGCAGCTCCGACAAATAAGCAGCTTCTTGAAGAGAAAATGACGTTTGCAAAATTTCAAAACGATATCTTAAAAACTGAGGGACTAGTTCGTATATATACAGACAAGACGAACGGACGACAGACAGACGGACATGGCTAAATCGACTCAGCTCGGCATACTGATCATTTATACATATACTTTATAAGGTCTCCAACGCTTCCTTCTGGGGATTACAAATTTCGTGACAAACTTAATATACCCTGTTCAGGGTATAAAGATTGCCACCTAGCGACAAAGCATCTAGAGCCTGTCACAAATATATTGAGATATCTAATATCCATGCCACGCCGGATCAGAAAAAGTAAGTAACGCAACCCAGCAAGTGTTGTTTGTTAACCATACCCTATAGAGCTAACGGCAGATCGCACGAAGGCAGGGGATCACCTGCTTGTCGATCTCGATCTCATCTGGGATTTGGGTAAGAATGCCCTTTCTTGCAAGTTCATTGGTTTCATCGCTTTCCAACGACTCTGCTGTGACCAGGCGCTTCATTCTACTGCCAGTGAGCTCATGTAATTCTTAACTAGCTTTGAGCTTACTGCCAGCGAGCTAAAGATCTGTATCGTAGCTCTGCTAACGGATTGAATGCATACCTCTATGAAAGAAATGAACTTTGGAGAAGTGCATCAGTTGCCACTTTGAGGGCTGGCAGTCTAAAGCAAGAGTTGATTGAGCTCGCGATAAAAGTTTCCCTCTACAACCTTCCAAGCACTACTTTCTTTTGCAAAATGCCGGTAAAAAGGGACCTTTTCACGACGTAAAAGGTTAATATCTACCAAGTAATTTCTAAGAAAGAGTTAAAAGTTTTTGAAAAAGAAATTTAAATCGTGTAAGTGTCAAGCCAGCCATACACCATAGAACCTCTTCTTATAACATTTGATTTTTTTGGAGACATTTACTTTATAAAAGAAGATCTTGATTCGTAGCCGCTCGTCAATGTCATCTCGAAACTGAATTCTTGAGACTGAAAACCAAAAGTGTGGCAAAAATAATCTAGATTTCAGGGATATCTCTGACGCTATAAGTCTGAGTTTTATGGCTTGGGGTTCCAAATTACTGCATGATCCATGTCTAAGTTGATTTAATTGAGCTTCTAGGGATAGTTGCATTACCTAAACCAGTCATAAAATACCTCAACGAGACTTTAAAAATAAATATTTGCACGAACTTAATATACTTTCAGGCGTAAATTCGTCGTATAGCCTAGGTATTAGCTCATATGCATATTTACATCTATATTTATATACATACATATGTTCAACGCACCCATTTACACTTTTGCTGAACGGCTTACGATTGCCACTCACTTAAAGGACATTTTGAGTAGACACTTATGCCAAGTGCCACTGCACAAATGTCAATATATTTGCATTAGACTCTAAGTATGTGGGTGCGCAAGTGCAGCTGTGCGTAATTTTCGCATTTGCATTTAACGCTGGTGTGTCATGTAATGCATAGTTAAATAGCAGCCACATGCTTTTGCAAAAAGACACACAAACACATAACCATATACACATATTTATATATATATAATAAATAAGCATGTCGTTACTTACATACATACGTTGGCCTTGGCAGTCGACAGAGTTTATAAAAGTATATATACAAATATATGTATATGTGGTACTAACATTTACACTTGCAGCCAACTGTAATCAAATGTTGTATGCACAAATTTACGCACACTCATGCAAGAACTTATATGCTTGCCCGAGTGCACCGCCAAATTTAAATCTCAACTCGCCCTTTCTGCCGATGAGACAAATTCAAAACTCTCGGTTATTTAGCCACTATTCGGTTTATAGAGTCACTATTTCCCATTGCCACACATACAATAGATACATACCATATGTGTGTGTGTAGATGTGCTAATGTAGATGGCGCATAGTGTATTAAGTTGTCCGCTTGCCGCTGGCAATGCAAACTTTCAACTCGTTTTGCACAAATAACACAAATTGCATAAATCTGATGCCATGAATTACATATTTTAATTATGTATGCAAATGTAAGTGTTGTTGCAAGCAAAAATGTTGGTTTTCATCGTAGGAGCAACTTTGCGCGGTGTATGGTGCCCATTTAAAATTAAATATTTAAATTAAAATAAAATAAAAAAAGATAATAATATATGTACATACATATATATTTTTTTTGAAAACTTAAAAAAAATATTTTTGGAAAAAGTAAATAAATTCTGGTTAAAAAATTACTTAAATTTTCAATGGAAAAGCTTCGATGTTGATTGTAATTTATTAAATTTAAAAACAGAACAATAAATACTAAAAAAATTAATAAGAATTATTTAATGTATGCATATTATTCATTATTTTTGAATAAACAAAGAAGTAATGATCAAAAAAAGAAGTACTTATCTTTTTATTAATTTTTTCTATTTAAACACTATATTAAAAAATTTGTTTTTTTTAATGTTTTATGAAGAAAAATTTAATTATAATTAAACAATTTAGTTTTTTGAAATAAAAAAATATTGTAAAAAAATACCTTAATTAGTTTATTTTATGTAAAAGTAATAGTAACAAGTAAGGAAGGGCTAAGTTCGGGTGTCACCGAACATTTTATACTCTCGCATGGTAAAGTGATATTACATATTTTTCAAATACCGTATTTTTGTAAAGTTTTATTCCGCTATCATCATTGGTTCCTAATGTTTATACTCGTATTATACAGAGAAGGCATCAGATGGAATTCAAAATAGCTTTATATTGGAAGAAGGCGTGGTTGTGAACCGATTTCACCCATATTTGTACATGTCATACAGGGTGTTAAGAAAATATTATATACCGAATTTCATTGAAATCGGTCTAGTAGTTCCTGAGATAAGGCTTTTTCGTCCATAGCGGGCGGCGCCATGCCCATTTTCAATTTTTTAAAAAAGCCTGGTGCAGCTTCCTTCTGCCATTTCTTCCGTAAAATTTAGTGTTTCTTGACGTTTTTGTTAGTCGGTTAACGCACTTTAGTGATTTTGAACATAACCTTTGTATGGGAGGTGGGCGTGGTTATTATCCGATTTCTTCCATTTTTGAACTGTATATGGAAATGCCTGAAGAAAACGACTCTGTAGAGTTTGGTTGACATAGCTGCTAGTAGTTTCCGAGATATGTACAAAACTTAGTAGGGGCGGGGCCACGCCCACTTTTCCAAAACAATTGCGTGCAAATATGCCCCTCCTTAATGCGATCCTTTGTGCCAAATTTCACTTTAATATCTTTATTTATGGCTTAGTTATGACACTTTATAGGTTTTCGGTTTCCGCCATTTTGTGGGCGTGGCAGTTGGCCGATTTTGCCCATCTTCGAACTTAACCTTCTTATGGAGCCAAGGAATACGTGTACCAAGTTTCATCATGATATCTCAATTTTTACTCAAGTTACAGCTTGCACGGACGGGACGGACGGACGGACGGACGGACGGACAGACATCCGGATTTCGACTCTACTCGTCACCCTGATCACTTTGGTATATATAACCCTATATCTGACTCTTTTAGTTTTAGGACTTACAAACAACCGTTATGTGAACAAAACTATAATACTTCCTCTTAGCAACATTGTTGGGTGAGAGAGTATAAAAGTGTAGTGCACTTATAAGAGTTGAAATAATATGGTACATGCTACCCGAACTATCCTAACAATCTGCTCATCCAATACCAAAATTTATCTTTGACGGAAGACACGGGTTTGGATCTTATGTGTACTTAATGGTTGCTCAGCAAATTTTCATATGAGAAATTGTCTTCATTTATTCAATCAGTTTTTTTTTCTCTGGTAACACAACTAGATCTTCTCTTATACGAGTATCAAAAATTATCTTTCATTGAGAGCTCTTTCTCCATTTTACATCAGTAAAACAAACCATAAAGTTTTTAGTCTTTAAGCCAATATATGTACATCCAGCGCCATTTGAGCCCATTGTGGCAGCACTCTTACCTAAGCCAAAATAATGAAGTCCACTAAGTTCTTGATGCTTCAATATTCGATAACTTGTTTCTACGGTTGTTAAGAATATGAAAGATTCTAGCTTCGATATCTGACAGTCAATCGAATTGCTCGATCTAATCAGCAATACTCGGTTATAAGTATATAGCATCAATGTTTTTTAGTTGAGCCTATATACGTAGTCATTCGATTACTCTTACTGTCGGTTTGTGAAATATCAAATCCATTGAAAATGCTTGGAACTTGGATTTATCATAAACTACGCGCTTTTCTTTTCTCTCTTTGATCAGTAGCTAGATGAAGCGTTTCCACAGAAATAAAGATATGTCCTTACACATGAAAGCAAACTGCAAGTTTAATTAAAAATATAAATAAAACGAAGCCTTTTTCAACTTACTCACAAAGTGGTCAGTGAATTGTGCAATTACATGTTAGCCCCCTTGGTTGTACAATTGACCACAAACGTTTGACCGCATTTAACCGGAGGAAATGAAACTCCAAAGCGCAGTCTACCGCATACCAACACAGTGTATTATTCAAAAAAGTGAATGAAAGTAATTAAACTGTGAAATAGTAAATGTTCAATTGATTACGAAGAGAATTCAATTTCCAGCAATTTGGAGCGATTGGAATTAGCATTTCACTGCTAATGAAAACACTAGTGCACGCAGAACCGCATGAAACGTAATATCCGGCTGCGTATATGCATGTGTGTGTGTCCTGCGTGTGTAGTGAACACTCACACACATGTACAACAAATAGCGCTTAATCCGCCCCAACTCCATTGCAATCGCTATTCAATTAGTCGCCAGCTTTGCTGGTTCTAGGGATCTTCGAAGTTTATCAGCAGCTTATTGTTTTTCACATTCTCCGCTTATTCTGCTATATACATATTTGTTGGTATGTATGGGTTTGTAAGTATGGTTGGAGTATATATGTACTGATTCAACAGACTATGGTCGTTGTGGTTGCGTCGATATGCGGATTTGTTTCGTGCGACGGCCACGGTGAGCGTTCAACTGTTGCACTGTCTGCTGGCAGGTGATAAGCCTATTAGCTTAATCTGCTGGGTGAAAGTGGGTAGAGGTGATTTACTAGAGCGAGAGCTGCTAAATGCATATGTATTCCCATTTGTTGGTCGCTTGTCTATTATAGCTAGTTGTTTAAGAAAGGGTATAATTTAAGTTAGGTTATGTAAGAACGTATGTGTTCTGGTAGGATTAATTACAAGCAGAACGAAATGCCTTATTTCGTATTTTTCTTGTTGGTGAAACTAGTAATAAATTCAATGTATGCTAAAATTAATGTTCGACTTTTATAAAGGAAAACTATAAAACTACTTTGGTTTAAACGAGAATTTTTGTTTCCACTTGCATAGCTCATGTTGGCAATCTGAACAGATAGACGCTGGTAATTTAATATTTTCAGTAATATATTTTAAATAGCCCCAAGTTAGATTAATATTACCAACTCTTACTGCGCTGTGGCACTTATGTTATGCTTCCAAATCCAACTGCTGATTTAATCCAACTTTGAGATGCGTGTGTGACATCACAATCAGACTTTGATCAGAAATTTGATTGTCGGGTGGCGCTGAGGTTGATAATGTTGAAATGTGAATTAGCAAAAATATTTTAACTGAAAATTTGGGAAATATTTTAACCTAACCTAACCTATATGCGACTGGTGGCGGTGAACCCCTACATAGGAAGCAAAGATACATACGTGGAAGACATCTATAAAACATATATTTCTTACCCGCTTAGAAACTCATTACTTTCGATGAGCTATATATCTGTTAAAAGAATGTCGAATATCAAATCTGCATTCTTCTACTTCTTTAGCACTACAACTGTGAAACGGTCTGGGCCGAAAACACAAAACTTCACAATTGCCTCTATCCTGTGCGTCAATGGTACATCCTAAGGTTAGGCAAGTTACTATGCACTTGGTCTTCCACGTATGTATCTTTGCTTTCTTTGTACTCTCTCTAATCGTAGATGCTTTTCGCTAGAGCATAATCTTCCATGCGAACGACATGACCTAACCAGCGCATTCTTTGAATTTTTTTGCACTTAACTATAACAATGTCGCCGTATAGCTCATACAGTTCATGGTTCCATCTTTTTCGATATTCAACGCTCACGTGGGTGGCTCCAAAGACCTTGCGAAGAACAGTTCTGTCGAACGCATCAAGAGTTTTCGCATCTCGGTTCGTCATTGTCCATGTTTCTGTGGCATATAATAGGACGGAAATAATTGGAACCTAATATGTATAGTGAAATTTTTGTTCGTCAAAAGCGGAATCTACTTCTTAAATGCCTACCGATCCCTAAGTAACACCTCTTGGCAAGAGTTTTCTGCACTTGACTTCCAGAAATTTCAATGTTATTATATGTTTTTTGAGATTTTTTGAATTAGCCGATAATGAGCGACAAAAGAGTCCTCGTGTGAACACAGTGTGGGTATTTGAGACCTAAAACCCAACTCAAGCTCAACTATTTTTATTGAATTATTTAGAATATATTTGCTAGCACCTCTAAAGTCATTAACCTTTTTATTCTTTTTTTTAAATCTTTTTCACCACTTTTGCAACTTTCTACTAAACAGTTTAATGACCCGCTTTGTGCCACATCCATTAATGGTCCTTTTGTGGTTGTTTTATAAAATGGTAAGGAAGTGGCGTTGCTATAAAAATAGCTCCCACTCCAAAATAGAGCACAACAAAGCGTAAAACCTAAATGCGTTGAAGTCTGCGTCGCTAGCAGATTTGTTGCAAAATTTTTAATGCATTTGCCATATGCACTCGACTGCGTTTTTCATATAAAAAATGCAAAAATATAGAACTCCACTATAAAGTAGTTGCTAAAAATATAGCACAGTTGTTGTTGTTGTGATTTCGAGCACACTACGTAGGCTTTTAGTCATTGCAGCGCGGCACTCAATGGACAGAAAAATTTTAGGTACATAGTATCTATAAACACGTATAACATACACGCAAAGTAAAGCTGCTGGCCGCGTGCCTCGTCACTAGTTAAGCTTGAGCATGCAAAATGGCAGTCGCTGCTCGTTGTTCGCTTTTCGTACGGGCAGCCTGAAAGCTGTGGGGTTATTGCAACTTGGGAAAGACACACAAAGCGCGGCTGCTTTTTATTATTGTTGTTTTTGTTTATTTTAACAGCAATATTCGGCCAACAGCTATGGGCAACCGACTGGGTTTCGCATTTTTGTTTAAGTTTTTACCAAACTTTTATAATTTTTGTTGTGAGTTTTGCCAAATCGCACTTTATTACTTTTGTCCGCGGCTGGTTTGTGGCAACTATTATTTTTTTAATAGATTTTTTTGGATTTTGCATGTTCACTGCTGTGAAAAAATTTGCAGCGGAAAACAAAAATTTTAGAATGTACCATTGTTGGTGAGTCATGTTTAAGCGGCAGTCGATTTTTGTAGAAAAAACTTGATAAAAGACACAAATTGTGAAAAATGTGCTTGTTAATACAGTCTCATGCATATTTACTGAGAGCTCAGTTAATAAAAAATATTCTTATGCACTGCGTTGAAAAATATGCTTTGTTAGGATTTCAAATTGGTATTAGAGCCTCGGGCATACATATCTGCAAAATAACCAACAAAAACTATTAATTTATTTCCACGTATTTTCCCACAATCGCCATATTATTCGAGACATGTTGGTTTCAGTACTTTGTTTTTAGATATATATGTACTACTGTGGGCCATCAATATCAACTGATCAGGTAAAAATCAAGGTTATGTTGGCAGTTTTCTTCGTTTAGCGAGGTGTGGTGCACTCCGAAGTACTACCGACCTGCCAAACTGTGAACAAGAAATACTATTTGAGGGTTATGCGTCGTTTCCATGAAGCTATTTATTCGTAATAAGAGGCCGGTATTATCGACAACTCTTGGTTTTTGCATCACGATAATGCAGCGTCGCACACTGCATTGATTTTTCGTGAGTTTTTCGTCAAATTTTCAATCAATATCGTGCCGCAAACACTGATTTAGCTCCGTGTAACTACTGGCTATTTAGCAAACTCAAACCACCGCTCCGGGGAAACCGTTTTCAGTCAATTGAAGACATTAAACGTGAATCGCGAATTGAAGGCTATTCAGGAAGTTGTCTTTAACAACTGTTTCGAGGATTGAGCACAGGTGAATTGGGGCCAAGGGGGTTTACTTTGAGGCAGACGACATAGATTTTGAAGAATAAATTAAGTATTTTAAAATTATGAACAAATTCTTACTAGTTTTTGCTCATAGTAGTAGTACGAAATTTTGTGCCCATTTTAATCTGCTCGACGCTCAAATTTTAAGGTTAGAGAATATAAAACTTTTTCATCAACTGGCTACACAACTATTTGAGAAGTAAATCGAATTTCTCCGGTTTTGCTTAATTCGGTCTATGGAGGAAAATATATACAATACGTTTACTATTTGTATCGACTGTATATACCATATATTTGCATATAGCTCCATGGAAAATGATTTAGAGCTTCATGGTGTTTTGCTTGCGACTTTCAGTGAAGAAAAGTAGTGAGAAATACTGATGGCCTAGTTGAAACGAGCTTGTTTCCGAGAAAGTCGGGTCCACAGCCAGATTTACAGTTGGACTATAGCTGAAACTCTAGCAGTATTTCAACAGGTACTGGTTTCTCTATCAAAGAAAGATAAAATTTGCATAGTTTTTGAGTTGGAACTGGTTATGTTAACCTGTTCTCAACTATATCTTCTTCTTCATAAAAGCTGTAGCAGAAATTCGTTTGAGAGTAGAGAAGCCTACCAGAAAATGCTTTGGTTAAAACCGCAAAAATTTACTTGACCACAAAGCCAAACATTTTTCATTTAACTGCCCAGACAGTTGGAGCTGCCGCGTCAAAGGAAAATTCATGCACAGTTATAACCACAACAACAAAAATGAATCATATGAGATACAAAAAAGTCTATGATTGATTTGATTGAGAACAAAACACAGATGCGGCAACAAAGAGGAGATAACTGTGATATATGGTGTTGTATGCACATTAGGGTGGAGCTTAAATAAATTTGATGTAAATTTAATATAATCAGCTCAGGGACTTCGAGAAAGAAGTAAATAATAACTACCACAGTGAAAAATATAACGCAAACATTTTGTTTTGGATTGATTGCCGTTCGATATAAGGCTCAGAGACTAAGTCCAAATTACTGTAACCAATTCTAAACGGTTTTGAACTAGATAATTATCGATTTGAGCGCTGAGTCTGAAGAAATCTAACTTTTAACAGTTTTTTGCCCAAAACTTTACTTCCCATATTTAAGGACTACCCTTAAGTATGTACATAAGTCTAATTGATATATATGCCGCTGCAGATGGATATCAAAAAGTCATCAACAACAGACAATACCGTACCAACAAAGCAGGTGCGAGGAATGCAATGAAAGGGTAAAAGCTATAAAACAGCAGAGAGCAAGGGAGATCCGGGGCTGCAGTTGCTCTTAGTTGGCTGACAAGGCCTTCTAACTACAATTGCCACACATGTTTATGTAGACTTGCCTGTTCGATTTGCACAGCAACAGCCTATGTGGCTTTTGTGGCAAATGACGCTGGCAACAGTGTCATTAACAGTCAACGAATGGAAATGGAGCTGGAAATGGAAATGACAATGACAATGGCAAACAAATCGAAAAATGCTACAACCACATAGCTTTGATAACGAGCTCGG
Source organism: Bactrocera tryoni (assembly GCF_016617805.1). Taxonomy (NCBI): domain Eukaryota; kingdom Metazoa; phylum Arthropoda; class Insecta; order Diptera; family Tephritidae; genus Bactrocera; species Bactrocera tryoni. Next base: position 65,572,949 of record NC_052502.1, on the reverse strand, counting down.
CTGCAGAGATAAAAAAATAGCAATAACAACAATTTACAACATGACGGCAACAACCGCTATGCTATACATACGTTAACAACCTGGTCACCCACAGCGTTCCCATCGCATCGACAAGTAATGACAGCGCGGTAAGGCAAAACAAAGGCTTGCATTACGCTAACTCATCAAATACAGGCTTCCTTTCATCCCACCGCATCAGCCACAACATGTTGCCGGTATTTATTATCTACCTAACCCACGCAACGTCAGCATCATGTCTGCCACGCCGTCTGCGTGCCGATGCCGATAAGCGACGCTGCGCATAAATTTCTCAAACGTTTGCTGATAAGACATATGTACGAAGATAGTCACAATAAAATAAAAAAGAAAAAATGCTGGAAAATAAGTAAAAATGTGGCATGCCTCCGCACATATCCAGCTGACCAACATCACGCATTCATCACCTCATCAGTCGCCATTGCCGACTCACTGCTGAGTGTTAATGTCATTTTTATGCCTGTCGCATGCAATTCGTTTAATGCTCGTCTGCTTACGCCCTATACCGCTATATTGTTTTTTTGATTGCGCTTTTATGTTCTGTTGTTGTTTTTTCGTGTTGTTTTTGGTGTAAATACTTTGCTAATGAAATATTAACGGAATTGTAATTGAAAACATGACATTTGCGACACTGATTTTGTTTTTATACTGATACGAGGGTAGCTGGATAAGTCCGTTCCATTACCTCGTTATATTTATAGACCGTAGGATATAATGTGTTGATTTTACAATGAAGGCCTTTCAATGGGTCGAATACACCTAATTTTAGTTTAACTTAGCTCCATATAAGAAAAGATCAGATAAGATTGCACCGCGTCGTTAAAACTATTGTGCCCTTTCCTAAATCACAAAGACTCACCTAGCCCCAGCATATTGAAAAAATCCAATAAACTGTTAGGTGCTAGTAAGGCGACGAATTCCTATTTGGAAACATGTATCAAAGGCCTTAATCCTGCTTCTGTAGACTGCTATGCAGTCAGGTGTTCTGAAGCTTCAGGCACCCTGTCGCAGAAGAGTGCTTTTCGAGCTCATAGTGGCCAGTGTAGAATGCGACAAGTAGCCTGAGTTTGTCCCTAGGAAGGTTAATTACATATTTAAACCAGCCGTGGTTCTAAACCTCCTATTAGCAACTTGGCATAGCGTATGGGTTGGAGTTGTTTTCAATACCTCTCTCTGCCTACTTCTTCTTCCTTGCAGCTCCTTTATGGTATGGGGACTCATTGCGATGAAGTGTTCAGTTTCCATCCACGTTAGTGGATGCTGCGGAGTGGGCGAGCTCATCAGCCAGTTCACTCACGGCTATGACATTGTCCCGGGCAAGCAGATAAGGTGCAGTTGGTTACGTTCCGCCAGGCTATTCAGCCGTTCTCTACACTCTTGCAAAATAGTTGTTAGATCTCGTAGGAAGAGACTGCTTTAAGTGCCGCTTGACGTTTTCGAGCCGTCGGTGTACCACTTGATATATATGACTATAGGTCGCACGGTCATGGTATACAGCCACCTAGCAATCTTCGGCTTGCAGCCCCAGAATTTATCAGCTAATTTATTCCTTAGCTCCATATACCCAATATAAAGATTTTCGACCTTGTTACAAATCACATAAAATGTTAAAATAAATTTATGCCTTTCTTTAATCTCACATATACCAAATATGAAGGTAATTGTATTTACTATTGACCATATATCCATATACGTATATAGGACAGTAACTAGCGTGATCAGCCAACAGCGTAAACCCGTGGCACGTGTCAGCTGATACGACCTATCTTATGAGAGCGCAATGTAAGTGATCAGCGAAAAACGCTACTCCCTTCCGCTTTGCCGTAGGATGCCGTAGATTTCCATGGCATTTGGATTTTTGCCGTAGAAACGTGTCAGCTGATTGCTCTCTCACAAAGCAGGGTTGCCAATCTTGATATACATGCTGTAGTAATTATAAAAGTTGTCTTCAATATGTTTGAAATTTTCTTAAACTAACTCAAAATCAGAGTCGAATGTTATTATTTATAAATATATAAACTATTTTGAATAGTTTGTTTTCAGTTTTAATATTTTATATTATGAAAAACTCTAATTGAAAACATAGATGTGTTCAAATCATATACATATGCGTATTGAACAATGGCAACATTGTTTAAATGAAAACAAACAAAGAAGACATTTTGCTCGCTAATAGTGCCCATACACGAGCACACAAGTGCGTTCGATCGGTATGAATTCGTTTGCCCATACACGACACACAAATCCATTTTGCGTCCGTTCTTCACAGAGTTAACATGTGCGACAGGCAAGCGGAACATTTCTTGGAATTTATTTCTAATGTAGCATTTTTATCTATTTCATGGAATTTCGTTAATAAGTTATTCCAACTTTTATTTTTCTTACACTATGTATGTATATATATGAGCGCTTAGGCAAAAAGCGAAAACTTTGAAGCGTGATTTCTCGGTTTTTCATTTTTATGATTATTTTTAATTGGCGGGCAGGATAGAAAAAAAAACTAAACGTCGTATGGAATTAGGGCAAAGTATATTATCATGGACATAAAATTATCTTATATTTAAACTAAAAAAAATATTAAGAAAAGTCAAGTTTTAACATATTTTTAAACAGCATAAAGTAAAATTCTTTTGATCAAAAGCCACTACTTATTAAATTTTTAATAAAATTTTAAATTTTACACTTTTTTGGAATTTTTAGTTTAAAAATATGAATCTCTTTGAATTTTTTGTTTCCGATAGAAATTGCGACCTGCATCCTGGCCGCCGTCCGAAAAATGTACATGCGAGATGCATCGGGTAATTGCTTCCCAAAGGCAGAATAGCAAAAATTCGTATCCAAAAAATTTGTGAAAGATATTCAAATATATAACTATAAAGCCTAGAAATTTCGCTTGAATCAATAATTTGTTTCCCTCCCAAAAAAATCCTCAAAAAAAATCGATTTTTGAAGCCTCGAAAGCAGGCTCTCCCCTTAACTCTTGCCATTGTCCGCGATCTTCACTGTTCGGCGACACGAGAGAAATGAGATTTTGTGCGCCGACAACGCCATACACGATAAACATGTTCGCGCACCGATGGTAAAATATCAAACATTTACGCGAATATGGATCGGTACGCGAACAAGCCCATACACGATAAGCCGCAAGCGCACACATACCGATCGAACGCACTTGTGTGCTCGTGTATGGGCGCTTTAAGGGTGGCAACTGAGGAAGGGAGTAGCATTTTTCGCTGTTCCTACTATAAGATTTCTCTGCACCAGAATTGAACTAAATCAGTTCATATCTTTCTTTAGTCCCTAATACTATACATACGAGTACTATATAATTCTTTCAGGGCAGTTACTGTGATTTGGAGATCCTAGCCTAATCCAAGTTTTTCGAAATAAAATGATGAAAGTACATATTTTACTATTCACTTATTCGTCTGCTTTTTGGTTTTAGTTGTCAGAATTGTTAGAAAGGAACTAGGGAGGAGAATTAACTGCGAACTGAACCTCATATTACCACTATTGCTTATTCTTTTAAGTGAATATTAGCTCTGGTAATTATGGAGCAATTTTCTAAGCAATGTATGTTGTAAGTGGAAAATTGTAGTCTATGATGAAGTAGTCTATCGAACTATTACGGCACTGAGAAAAAGGCTTACTGATTGTTTACTTCACGAGAGAGTTCAGCATTACTCTACAGCTTTAAGAAGAACGCTATCCTATTACTCCGTTCAAGCGTTCTTAGTCTCTAGTCAGTGTTCGGATTGGAAAGTATTTACAACTTTTCTTGCTATATTCTATTCAAAAGGATTGAGATTTTAGGTGCAATATTCTATTATTCGATTTTGGTTAGATCTACTCATAGAGTAAATAAGTTTGAAAAGTGATCCATTTAATTCCAAGGACGTGCTGTTAGTCTTATAAAATGTCTAATGTCTGTTTGCTCAATTTTTTGATTGTTTCGTGAATTCAAATACAATTCTTGCCAAACTTTAAAAAATAATTTAATTTTAAACTTTAATAGGCTAATATCCCAGCATCTCTGTTACATTCCTCCACTTTTGACTCATTAGCTGTGGCGCGGCAGCAGCGAAATCCTGCATAGTAAGCACTACATGAAGCGATAATAAAAAGCTCATATCTTATTTATTTTATTTTATTTAAGATGTTAATGTGCACGGACAATTCCAAAAAGAGATGAAAAAATATAATAAAAACGCTAATGCCAGAAAAAGCTTAAATACTCGTACAAGCGTATAATGCACACAACGGGACACTTCATGACTTCATCATGTATTCGCCACAAAAGATGGTCGCTGCTGAAACTCGTAACCGAACATGTAGAGGATTCGACAGCTTTCCGTTAAGCTTTCAAATAGCGCGCTGCTGAAGCAATTGTCTGTTCGTTGTTTTCGGTTTCCAACTGCGTGGCATAGCACATTTGTACCGCCAATTGTCGGTGGCGTCGTCAGTTAAGCGGCCAATAAGCGCCATTTTGCGCCAATGTGCTGCGCTGTGCTCCACGCACTCGCCCAACAACAGCGCCTTGCATTGTCTGCGAAATTGAAACGTTCTCACAGCTCCCATGTGATCTCAAGTGGCGACCGCAATTGTGCTGGGTGGTGTGGTACCCGCTTTGGTCCGGCGCTATTTTGGTCGTTTAGCGTGCAATTTGGAGTTTTTATTCGGTTAAGCTTTTATTTTTTTGTGTACTTGTAATTTTTGAATTGCACTTTCGTTTTATTAAGCTAAGCGGATTTCGCGAGTGCTGGCATTTAAGTGTCACTTCTTTTTATTTTCTTTTGAAAGTGAAGTTGCCTAACTTATTTCCAGAAAATATTTTGAATAAATTTAAAAATATGAAAAATATTCGAGTCTGTGAAATATAGTATGTGTGAATATAAGCTCAAATCGGTGGTTGATGATGATGATGAAGTTTAGGTAAAAGACGTGAAACATCCTTTTAGATTGAATGGTTATTGTGTCTACTTATTCAGCGTGAGTTGTCGGTTTACTCTCTCACTTTCTGGAACAATACTAAGTACCACATATGGATTTAAGATCAATCGAGGTTATAAAACCTCAAAAAAATGAGTGCGTCGTCAGTATTGAGCAACAAATACAGATTTAAGATCATTTGGGTTTATATAATCTATATACCAAAAGCTCCGTCAGGATCGGGGAAGACATCTCCGAGCTTTTGTATACCAAACGAGGTTTCAAACAAGGCGACTTCCTATGGTGTGATTTCTTCAATCTACGAGGTTTGACAACTAAGTAATGATTTTATTGCCGCGCTTGTGGTAAATCTGTGACCTTGAAATTCCCTGTCTCTTTTTCCGGCATCCCTTCCCTCTCCATTGATATATGTACCATCGCTCTAGCTTGTTTAGTTCGCCTGCTGCGTCAAGTTGAGTAGACGTGTGTTTGTAGTGCTCGTCACGAAAATGGAAAAACTAAATCAAGAGCAACGCTTCGCGATAAAATTTTGCGCCAGATTGGGCGAAACAGCTTCGGAAACGTATGCTAAAATTGTAAGAGTGTATGGTGATAGTGCTCTTGGTCGTGCCCAGGCTTACAATGATGGTCTCCGCGCACCCCCGCCCGAAAAAAGCTCGCATGAGCAAGTCGAAGGTGAAAACGATGATTATTGCCTTTTTTGATAGCCGTGGAATCGTCCACAAAGAATTCGTTCCACAGGGGAAAACTGTGAATCGAGTCTACTATTGCCAAGTACTTGAAAGATTGCGAAAACGAGTCAACAGGGTGCGCCCAGACATCGCTCGAAACTGGATCCTTCATTACGACAACGCGCCGTGCCACACCGCCTTCAGCGTGTCCCAGTATTTGGCCTCTAAAGAGATCGCCGTGTTGCAACAGCCGCCTTATTCGCCCGACATGTCACCCTGTGACTTTTTTTGTTTCTTAAAACAAAATCGGTGATCAAAGAAACCCATTTTGAGTCGATTACGGACATGCAGGCGGCCGTGACGAGGGTACTCGCGGACATCCCAGTCGAAGCGTTCCAGAAATGTTACGAAGCATGGAAAACGCGCTGGAATCGCTGTATAGCTGCCCAAGGGGACTACATTGAAGGGGATGGCAGAGTTTTAGAATAATTTTCAAATATACGGTTTTTATGGAATCAGTCTCATTACTTAATTGTCATACCTCGTACTACTGCAGAAAATAATTCGTGGTGCCGATCTGAATAGAGAAGGTACTTCTTCAAGAGTGTACAGCTGCTAGCGTACGCCGATGATATATATTTTGCTTATCTGCTTGATAAGGAAGTGAAGCAAATGGGTCTGGTTGTGAACGAGGACAAGACGAAATGTCTCCTTCATCATACCAACAGTCGTCGCACTCGCTACCTGGCTCCGACGAAACTGTTGACAGTCATAACTTCGAAGTCGTAATTTTGTCTATCTTGGAACCAGCATTAACACCAACAACAACGTAAGGCTCGAAATCCAACACAGAATTACTCTTGCCAATAGGTGCTACTTCGGAATGAGTAGAAAATTGAGGAGTAAAGTCCTCTTTCGACGAACAAAGACCAAATTGTACAAGTCTCTCATCATCTCCATCCTGCTATATGGTGCAGAGGTATGGACGATGACAACATCTGACGAGTCGGTGATACGAGCTTTCGAGAGAAAAGTCTGCGTGAGATTTATCGTCCATTGCGCATTGGCAAGGGGGAATACCATAGTCCATGAGCTGAACGAGATATACGACGACATTGACATAGTTCAGCGAATTAAGAGGCAGCAGATACGCTGGCTAGAACAAGTCGTCCGAATGGATAAAAGCACTTCAGTTCTGAAAGTATTCGACGCAAAACCCCTCATGGGAAGCAAAGGAGGAGGAAGATCTCCGTTGAAAGGACCAGGTTGGATTCTCCAATTACCGCCAAACAGCGAAAAGGAAGAACGACAAGCGCGCTGTTGTAAACTCGGCTATAACGGCGCAAGCGTTGTCTACGTCAATTAAGAATAAGAAGAATATCAAAAGTAAGAGTTGCGGAATTAAAAGTTTATTAATGATCAAACACTGGTAATTCTCTTCGATCTTCGTCAAGAACTAACAGTTGTTTGGTCATTATTATGGAATGAATTGGAAGTACGGTCCGACGACATAAACAGAAATCGAACGATCGTGCAGAAAGTGTTGTGAATATAAACTTCAGACAAAACCATGCACCAAACCTCCAAGCCTAGTGGGCTAACCAAAAGTAAATTAGCAAATCACAGTTATTATACATCCGTTACAACAAAGTTTGCTTGACAGATTTTAGACATATTACTTAATAATTACAGTTAATTTAACAAATATTGATTTAATTGCCATAAAATAGATTTTTCACTAAAAATCATTGGTCACGACAATCATTCAGGTGTGTGCAACACGCAACACTAATGATCATAGCGCCATGCATTAGCACTTGTGGCCGAATGCGAGGCGCTGAAGAAGACGAAAACGATGCTGTAAGCACCAGCTGCCACTAATTACGACATTACGCGGTGCAGTGGCCAGCAGCTACCATGGCGAATGGCGGGAAAGGTGCCACTTGCAACAAAAAAAAAAAATTTAACACTCGAGTAGCCGAGTGTGTGCGCCTCATGCCAGCGAGCGAAGTTTGTGGCCTCTTAATATCTGGTTGCGTCTGCTGTGCATAACAAACCGTTAACTTTTTGCACGCTAAAACAAGTTGCAAGAAAAAATCAACAAAATTTTTTCCGATGATGTTTGTTAAGCGCTCAGGTTGCCATGTATTTATTGTAGGTATTTATGATGTTGTTGGTGTTTTTTACGCGCGCCACACCAACACATGCTGTCCATTATGATTGATGGCGTTTGATGGCTGCTGGCGCGCTGGACGGCCGGCAAATCAGGCAGACAATATGAAAACAAAAGCCTAATTGTTGTTGTTCTCCGTTTGCAGTGTTTGTTGACGTTGCCATGACCGCTGCTGCCACTGCTGCAAGCGCAATTACCGCAACGCAACTACGGCGCGACGCAAGGTACAGCCGGCATTGATGGCTGTCAAACGAACGCGTCTCGTCGCTATGGACTATGTTGACTATGATGCCGCGCCCACACCCTCGCTAAAATGTTGGTGCAGTGTGCGTGTGGGGGTACTTAATTGCGCGTACGCGCGCATAGATTTTGCATATTGCATGGGAGCGCTTCACCCACATACTTCGAGTATTGATGTATGACTGTGCCGAGGCAATGATCCAATGTCTGCATCATTCAAAGCGCGCTCGGGTTGTTGGTGTGCGTGGGGTGTGCTGTGCGCGCCGGAGTTTGTTATCTGTTCGTTGGGGTTGCAAGCAGACACATGCCACATGCTGCCGCTTAACGGTCGCGCTACAATAGCAATAACAAACGGGCATATAGACAGCTGCAGCAACAACAAACAACCGTCAATGATTGATTTTTAATTATCAAATACTTTATCGTTTAAATGAAATGTTTTGATTTGCCGTGCGCATTCTTTTCATGCCACACACTGCGCGCTAGTTGGCTGCAGGCCATCTCAGTCCACACAGGGAGGTGGTGGAATGGGTAAAAACTTTCATTAAGCGGCGTTTAGTTGATAAATATGTATGAGTCAACAACTTTTCTTTTCTCTACGCTTGTTTTCCTAGTTAAATGGCCAGCCTGTGCGCTTTCAGCATAATATTTTTTACGTTTCTTTTGTAGCAAGTACACGGGGAAACCCCGCATTACATGCCACACATACTTCATTCTTCGATGGCAAAGTAATCAAGTTGGAAAAAATCTTTGTTTCCCGTTTTAATTCCTCATGCCACTTTGGCTGTGTTTTGCAACAACGTTACTGTTGCTTTTGTGCCGCATATAACCGTTAAATAGTGGCAGTGGTTCGAGCGTCTGGTCAGTCTAATGAGGCATGACATTTGCAGCCTAGTATACTCCTTTGTAAAGCCGTCATCCATACACATACTCCAGCCGTTTAGTAGCCGGTCATTTTTTCTTTGCATACTTTTGTGCTCAGTTTTTAATTATTACTGCGGCAGCTCTTAAGCATATGCAGCGATTTAAAAAAGAAAACAATGCTAAATGTCTGCGTAATTAGTTGTTATATGTGCGGTGGTGTGGGATTGCTGTGGACATGCTAATTGAAATTTAAGTTTTTATAATACCGGCGGAGTGCCCAAGAGTATGCTATGGAGGTTAGTTAGTTTAACTGGAGGGCTTAATATTGCTATCTGCCCAATAAGCAGAGAATAAACTATGAAAACAGTAAATTAAACCTTCGTAAAAATTAAGAAGGTAGAAAATTCTCTTGGATATTACTTGCTAATCCTTTGATAGAGTTAAAGTCCATAAATTTTTATCCAATATCATATGTCAGTAGCTTGAAAAGTTTAAAGAAGCTAACAGCTCATCCTTAGAAAAGCTCAGTGAAAAAGGAATTTTATTTATATATTGTGTATGGTGGACTACCTGTTTCTCTGAAAATGAAAAAAAAAGAAGTTTTTCTGATAATCCAATTAAGGAAGAGGGAAAAGAACTTTACGGGATAAACATGTGATAATTCTACGTATGAGAATATACGATCCTTTGTTAAGATAGACTTGAGAAACAGCAATGTTTAGAAATCTGTGAATTGACAACAGAATAATTACAGATTGAACAGATTATAGTTAACACTGCTTTGAGAAATAACTTTGAAGAAACTCACAAAAGCTTTTATTATAATTATTCACACGAATTCGAGGCAGAGTTGAGACATTACGAGAAATATTTGAAATAGCGCATGAACGTATCTCTAAAACAATTAATAGCCAAATATGAAAGTTTCCTCTTTCTGAATTTGAGGCAAGTGAGATGTTAACCTTTCAATCGGTAAAAATAGCAGAATATTTTGCATAGGACACAGTCAAAAACTTATTATTCAATAACCGAATTTTAGCGTTGCAGGTGATTATGTTGCTTAAGTGGTTTTTCTTGAAACAATAATTAGGTAATTACTCGACTTCAAGAACTATTTTTGCATTGAAATAATTGTTTAGATAGATTGACCAGTTGCTTTACCTACTAATTTTTGTTAGAAACCAAGGCAATATATCGCCTATCGTTACTTATTTTAGCTATCGAAAAAAAATATCGTTATAATTGTATATTGGCAAGCAAAGTATTTGATTACTTTATTTAGCTTGCAGATAATGTCTTAATTAATGTTAGATAATATAATTCACTCCTTAAAGCTCATTTAGAAAAAAATATCAATTTATTTCATTTATCGATAACGATTTTATCTAAAGCAAATTATGTAGAATTCCCCCGTCAAAGCTCATTTTGCAAATTTAAACATATTAACGATTTATTTTATTTATCGATGAATATTCCATCTAAAGCTAATTATTTATCGATTACGACTTTTTCTATCGATAATAAGCTAATAATTTAATTACTTTTAGATAATATATTTCAACCGCCAAAACTCATTTTGCAAATAGAAACCAAATATCGATTTATTTTATTTATCGATAATGATTTTTAGTTATCGATAAATATTGTCATTGGTAGCTTATATTGAAAATCAAAATAACTTACTTTGACACATGAATAAATTCAAAAGTGATACACATATTTAAGGATTTCAAAAATTATTTTAAAATATTCAAAAATTTAAAAAATTCAAAAATTATATCTTTAAAGATTCGACAATTTTTTTAAAATAAAAAAGCCATTTTTTTTTTAAATTCATAACTTTTTTGAAGTTGGACAAAAAATTTTGAAAAGAATCTCAAAAATGTTTTTCAAAGGGTAGAAAAGGATGGATAAGTTTCAGCAAAATCTAATGGAGTCGCGTTCAAAAGCGGTCGATTTGATATGGAATACCCCATATACATATGTATGTATATACAACATTCCATTGCTAAACCCACCCATTGCAAGGCAGAATGTGTTTAATGAAATATCCTGTCTATCGGCACGACAATTAAATCGCTGCCCACAAAAGTAATGGGCATGTCATGACGCTGACATACAACCTGCCACTCCCCCACGCATATTTAACAATACATTGATGCATATAAATTAATATGCCTAGGTATGTATGTGTGTGTAATATTGGATTCATTTGCTTCATTGAGCCATTGGACGGCCAAACAATGACAAAAGGCGCAATCAGTGTTGCCACAGTGATAATTACAGTCGTTGTTGTTTGCTTATTGCGGTTTGTTGTTGTCGACAACAATGTTGCAGCAACAAAATTTCGCAAACAATGAGGAGAAACGAGCTTTTGTTTCGGTTTTTCTGCTGATGTGGACATGAATTTCCGCTGACGAATGTATGTTAATATGTATGTGTAAAAGTACAGAATTATGCATTTGTGTTTGTATGTGTGTGTATTTTCATATACACATGTATATCGTCATACATAGATTTTTATTTTACTCACTATAAACGGTTTTTTGTTTGTGTCCAAAGCAATGTAGTCGTAGACCTGCCTTCGAATACCATTGCATGTGTTGTAACAAACAACAAAAATGTATTTGTGGCATGTGCTGGGCGTATGCAATCAATTAGCATCCATAGTATTAACTCTGCTGACAGGTACGATTGTACATATGTATGTAACTGTAGGCCTTTCTTCAATAAAATTCTTAATTTTGTTGATATAAAATATTTGAAATTGATATTCAGTGAGGACTTTTCGTTTAAAAAAAAATTAATTTAAATTGTAATCTCTAACTATGGTAATTAAGAAGAATATTTTTATAAAGAATTAAAATTAAAAAGAGCAAAAAAGAATTAATAAAATAAAAAATGTAATTTAAAAAATTTAATTAATTAAAAAATTAATAAAGTAATTACTTGATAATTAAGTACTCAATAGATTACAAATTTTTTGCTTAATTAAGTAATTAATTAGGTAATCAATTGAGTACTTAATTCTTAAGTTATTTAATGAATAAAGTAATTACTTGATAATTAAGTACTCAATAGATTAATTTTTTTTGCTTAATTAAGTAATTAATTAGGTAGTAATCAGTTGAGTACTTAATTTTTAAGTTATTTAATTAATAAAGTAAGTACTTGATAATTAAATACTCAATAGATTACAAATTTTTTGCTTAATTAAGTAATTAATCAGGTAATCAATTGAGTACTTAATTATTAAGTTATTTATCTAATTATTTTCTATTTATTTTAATTGTTTATTTCATTAAGTAATTAATTATTTAATCAATTGTGTACTTAATTATTAAATAATTACTTAATTAAATTTTTAAATTCCTTTTTTTAGTTACACTCTTTTTATTTGTATTAATTCTTTCTTATGCTTTTATTTAAATTAATTATACAAAATTATTCTTACTTTCGCCGCTTTTAGAAAAACGTATTCTCCTTAGTTTCAGAATTGTTTGATGAGTTTTAAAAATATGTATGTATATACAAGTACAACCACCTAATTAATATCATGCCTTCAACGCGTTTTTGGCAATTGTAAATAGTTGAAATTACCATAGAAAAATTTCTGAGATTTTTCGAAAAAATATTTCTTAATTTTGCATTTAATTTTTCGAAGAATTTTTTTTTTTGATAATATCAAATTTCTCTTGCTTAATTCAGTAGAGTGAATCTCTAGCAACTCTATAAAGCTACATTACATTTTGCGAATTTCTGAGCACTTAGACTTAGTTCGTATAATACTTTAAGATTCATCGAATTAGAGGTTGAACACAGGAATGTCGTAAGTTTAGATTGTTCTTAGGTCATTCAGGTACGAATTATGAACAATATTATTTGCGTAAAATTGTCTGCGAGTGCTTTATCGACATATAGAAATAATGTTAAAATTAAAAGAGATTTTTTTTCCATTCTCCAACCTCAAAAGAAGTGTTTCACAAGTTCAGAATTTTCCTACAGGGCTTAACATTTTTTCATATATTCACATCTCTCGATATAAATGTATATGTTTTTTATGTGTATATAATTAATACATGTATCCATGCACACATTATTTTCTAGCCCTCATTCTAAATGGTTGCACATTTTTTTGGCTGATATTTGATGTTTTTTCTGCTTAGTTAATTGATTGTAATTTGTGCAAATATTTCTGCAAATTGCGTGCAAATTTCCTGCCAAAACAAAGCTGCAAATAAATACTTGTATACATTTGATTTATGTATTGGATGTGTGCATTCATTGACTATGCCAAATACTGCATGAAAAATTGCTCAAATTAATTACCTTAAGCTCTTTAATTAAATAAAATATTAACGCTTCGAAAATATTGCGCTATTATACTATTCGTTATATATATGTATGTACCTACATACATGTCCGTAAGTTTGCAAAGCATGCAACAATTTCTGTATTAAAATCTTATTATTTAAATTGGGATCGAAAATGATTCATTTCACAGTTCTCCATACTGGTATAATGAAACTTTTTAAGGCATTTTGGTAAAAAAAAAAATATTTTGAGCATACTTAGATATTCCTTTTTAAAATTTTTGATATACATATATTGAACATTTACTTATTTAAAAAATTTTCAATTTCTGTATTTATGAACAATAATATTTCCTCCTTAACCTTTTGCTTATGAACCAATTTATGAAAATGACTCACTACTTTTATTGTTTAGAATGCAATTCCACAAATTTTCTGGTGTTAAGTGAAATGGAGCCTATTTTAGTCATACATTCTCATATTGAATCGAACACAGAATTCGCACAAATCGCTAAGACTGGTGTAAAAAAAGAAAAAAAAAATCAATTATAAAAAACTGGTATAAACCATAAACACTGTTATAATCCAAAATTAACAACTGGTATAAACCATATGCATTGTCATAATCCTATGTAAACAATTAGTATAAATCAGAAATTCTCTCATAATTAAATAGATCAATTGGTATAAATCACCAAGCTAGCATAGCTTAACAAAAACAACTGGTATAAAGCTACAGGCATCATCAACTGTTGACATATTAAAATAAAATAACTATTTTAAGCTACAATGACGTTTACAGAAATTTAAAGTGGCTGACATTTTTGAATTTAACTGGTATAAACCAGCAAAAATTACATTTTCACATATAAAATGGTATTAATCAGCAGAATTAGCACAATAAAATGTAAGGAACTGGTATAAAACACTAAACTAACGCAACCAAATATAATAAACTGGTATAACAAATTTAAGCCAGCATAACCAAATAAAACTAAATATTATAAACTACTTAAGCTATCATAACCAAATATAATAAACTGGTATAAATCACAAAAAGCTGAAATTTTACAATGAAATGGATAAAAATCACTGAAGTACAGATTTTTATACACAAACTGGCATAAACCACACAACTGACTTTTACATAACCAAATATAATAAAGTGGTATAAATCACAAAAAGCTGAAAATTTACAATGAAATGGGTAAAAATCACTGAAGTACAGATTTTCATGCACAAACTGGCATAAACCACACAACTGACTTTTATTATAAATCACTTAAACTGGCATATCCAAATTGTGAGACAAGAACAACTTTTCAGGGAAGTGTCAATATATTCTCTCGTATTGGATTAAACTGGATACTTTTAAAATCGTTTTTAGATAAGCTAAATAGAGGCGGTGACACACGGCAGATGGCTAGAATTTGTTGGCAAAATTTTATAAATATTTAAATCCTATTTAAGACAAAGGCTTTGTGCGACACTTCCTGCCAATGACAGCCGATCATGTTTTTGTTGTGGTAAATATTGCGCTAGTCATTGGCGTTGCCGATGTCTCTACCAGCTTTGTGTGTGCGCTTATCACCGCCGCTTTGAAATAAGTTCATAAAATATATTTTCGCCCAACAAAGCCGCATAAACTAATTTGCCTTTGTGCTTTCAGCCGGCAATATTTGCCTTTGTTTGCCTGACAGTTTGCTAATAAATTTGCAACAAAATTCGCCAGCCACACAGAAATTATTTGTGCAAACGTCAGTTGGGAGCTTTTGTGGGCTTTAGCGGCGCTTTAACGACAAATGCAGCAGCCGGCGCTGCTTTGACATTATCTCAATGCTTTTTAAACAGTTTTTTGTTTTGTAGTTTGAGTCTTTGCAATTTTTTGCCAGCGGCGCACTGTTTGAACTCCCCTCAGACACGAAAGTATTTGGCTAATTAAAAATTGTTTGAGCTGCAATACTTTTCGTTTTTCGCTTCAATATTAAAGCGCAGCGCACATATTTGCTTTGTTTGACGATATATGATTATGGGTTTTTGTTTTTGTTTTTACTTACCCCCTCCTCCTTGCCTTGTAGAAAATGTACCGCACCGGAGCGCTGTATGCCGGTTAGAAACCATACTGGATGTGTCAGCAGCAGACGCTCCATCAGGCTCAAGTCACAGGGCGGGCATTCGTCGGTGCCGCGTGATGTTTCGCTTGAGGTTTCGCCTTCGGCCAAAATGCCACCATCCGAACTGGAGACCAGAGATGTACGTGACTGGAAGGAAAGAAAGGAGAAGTGCGTGAGTTGGGTTGAATAGCGGGAAAGTGTACGAAAATTGTGGATATGTTGAAGTTAAGTGGGATTTTATGTAATTCTAATGGGATAAGAGGGTTGTATATACAATAAAAGTGTGTGATAAAATCCAATTTTAGCGCAATAAAATATTGTTAAAATATGAGCTTAAATGTTTGGTGGTGCTAATATTAGAAAATTGTATATTTGAAAAATATTTACTACAAAAGCTTCAACTTTTTTGTGTTTATCAAATTGATTGATTTCATTACCATTTATGAAGATACTAGCTTTTTACACGCGGCTTCGCCCGCAGTGGAGCCATTAAATAGGTAGGAGTGATAAAGGGTAAGGGTATAATAATAGAAATGAGTCAATATGATAACTAAATGTTATTGCTTGGCTGAACCCAACAATTTTTAAAAATTACTACAGACAATGAAGTTTTAACACCTTAAAATATGCGTATTGAAATGCAACAACAAATGTTAAAATATATTTCGCCGTAACAAAAACTAATAATTTTGAATTGTAACAATTTAAAAAAATAAAATATAATATAAATAAAGTACTAATCTAGGATATTTATGTAGATAAACTTATAAGTTTTTCCGTCGCATTAGATACACGTGAACAGGCTATATAAAGTTGAGCATGAGAGAAGCACGGGTTTTCTAAATGCACACCTGCTACCTGTAGACAATCATATCAGACCTAACCACATTGGCAAAATGGTTATTTTGCCGTGCAGATGGCGTGGAAGTAGCTAAATTTGACGATTTTTTGACAAACAATTTTTTTATCTTTCGAAATTTTTTTTTAATATAAAGTACCCTATGTTACTTCTAATACCTTCAAGAGTATATGTACAAAGTTTCATGAAGATCGGTTAAGTAGTTTTTGCGTGAAAGCGTAACAAACAAACTTACAATCGAATTTATAATATTATTATGATTGCTTAAAAAACATTAGATAATGTTTTCCCTGATTGTTGTATGTATAATTCTAGCATATCTAAACCGCCTATAAATATACGCTATATCGAACAGTAAAACATAAAAAAGTTATAAAGGAAAAGGAAAAACATAAAGGATGGCGGGAAGTTTTTTCTATAAATTTGCCGAATTTCCCCTGACTTGAAACACATTTTCGATAATTTTATTATATCCCTAATAAGGTATATTAAGTTAGACACGAAGTTTTTAAGAAAACGTCGGAAACTCTTTAAAGTATATACACATACATATAAAAGTTGTTGCGTCTGTCCGTATATAGAGGTATCCGAACTAGTCTCTCAGTTCTTGAAATGTCTATCTAAAATTCTGCAAATGGCCTTTTCTCTTCGATCCAAATCGATTAAGGTAAAGATCTTTATTTACCCTCTGATGTCATAAAAAATTCAATTGTAAAGGGTACTACATCTGCGGTGCAGACCAAGTTAACGACATTTCCTATGCGAGTTTATAAAATATTATGAAATAATTTGTATCGGCTGGGGTTATGATTTAAGGGCTAAAATCGAGTTATTAAACTTTGAGGTGCCTAAAGTTAAACACTTCTGGAAAACGCTGAGTTTAGTCAACAAAAGAGATTCTTTAACTCATGTTAAACACAATTTTTAAGGGGCTTAGGGAAAAGCCATCGAGTTTTGATCAAATTTGATCGAGGTGATCATAATGACTTTCAGATAGCCACCTAAATTACATATAAACTTCAAAATAAATAAAATGTTGAAAAGTACATTTTATCTTTTAGTTTGAGGGTTAAACTGGAGTTTATTGGAATGCTTGAGGTGTAAACTCGAGTTTATTGGAAAGTCTGTGAAATAAACTCGAGTTTATTGGAGAGGCTAAAGGATAGAATCGAGTTTATTGGAGTGTTTGAGGTATAAACTCGAATTGATTGCAAAGTTTTTAGGATAAACTCGAGTTTATTGGAGAGTTTAGGGAATAATTTTTGTAAACGGCACTTTTTTAATATCTTTGAACTTAAAAACACCAAGTTGAAGTGTTTAAAACATTAAACTCGATTTAGTAAAGAAGAATAATTTAAATTTCATTTTCTTCAAAAAAGTTCCAAATGAACCTTATGAAAGAGTAACCCTCAAGTTGCTCTATAGCTTTGGAATATGATTTCTCGCATAATTTAAGTACATTATACAATTTTTAAATATTTTCAAAAGAGAGTTAAAATGACTTTATGGTCAAAAAAAAGGTTGGAAGAGTATAATACGCCATAGATACTTATGTTTGACAGTTAAGTGACAATTGTAAGAATAATAGGTAGAATGAACAGCATTTACAAGTAGTGCTAGACGATTTTTGGCAAGCGGTATTGCTCATTTCAACAGGCACTTTCAGTGCAAAGAAAGAAAAATCTACACAATTAAATTTTCTGAATTTGGCAGAGGTTTGGAAAGCAAAAGAGAAGAGATTGAGTGAGAGAAGTTGAAAGCGCAGAAAAAGGCTGAGAAAAGTCATGAATAGCTTGTCATTAACGCCGTTATGTTAGAGCAGCTGTTGCCAATGACAAATGCAACAACAAGTCTAACAAGCAAAGTAAAATTTACGCAAAGGAAGCAGATCGCAAAAAGCTTGAAGTGACATTTGACTACCAAGTCAGGATTTTTAATGGTTTTTTTATTTACTCAGCTGAAAAAGAGGAGTTCTATGTATTAACGTTGCTGTTTTCACACTAAAGAAAACCAGTGCACTGATTACTTTTCTAGAATTTATATAATTTTGTACGCTTTTAAGTTTTGTTTCAAATTAATGCTTTAATTTCCTTATAGCACGCATACCGTTATTCAATCATCTCGCCTGCCGCACAAAATGTCACAGCACTTTGATGTTTTTTGGTTCTGATTTCTTTTTTTTTTTGCAGATAACGCCAAGCACCCTTACGGCTTTCAACTCGCAAGCACCCTTTTATTTATTTGGAGTGACCATTTTTCATTTTCAAGTGCGGCAGTTTAAATTTTGATGCAACAAAAAACAAAAAAAAAATAAAATAAAAAATGCAAACGAAATTGAAAAGTCGTACATGGCATTTTTTTACGTAGAAAGAGCGGGAACTTACACTTGTACTCAGAAAATTAAAAAAAAAAAAATCTTCCACCAAAATATAAAAGTGTAAAATAAATGGTGTGACAATGAAATGCGATCTGCGCGCTGTGGAACCCTTCTCTGCCGAAAATTTCTGACTGTCATTCATTGCAGCTGGCAATGTCAGCCGCGTTTATTTATGATAAATGTTGTGCTATGCACACTTTTTGGGGGAGAGGAGTCTTTTTGTATATTTCCTTTTAATGGAATTTAATTTATGTGCGTTGTCACTTTTAGTGGATGAGATTTAAATAGCGAAATTTTAATTATTCAATATTGATTTAAATTATTTTATTATTGAATCGGCACTAAAATATATCTCTTATTTTGCGCCTAAATGTATGCACTGGTTGAATTTGTCTGTATATATTTAAAATATTAAATATTTTTCATTGAAAAACATTGAAATTTTATATTTTTCTTTAATGTTAAATTGAATAAAAGAAATTTACCACAAAAAAAAGGAATTTTAGGTATATACGCGAATTAGGGGATCGTCTCAGTGTGAAAATTTTTTATGGAAGCTTTTTTGTTTTTAAATCTTCTTATTTTTTCTACGAAAAACTGTCGAAAAAATGGCCAAATTCAATACTTTTTCTTCCAACCGCCGACATTTTGTCTAATTTCAAACAAATCACTTTTTGTTTTAGATCAAAATTGCGTCCGCAATCATGGACATCGTACCGGAGCTTTTTTTACGTGTCACTTCAAAAAATCATTTTGTATTCACCATGAATGTATTTATATATAAAAAGAAAAACCGATTAGTTAATTTCAACAAAAAAAAAAAAAAATTGCGGAAATCAGTGATTTTTCGGAGGGTCACACTGAGACGACCCCTTAAGCCCACATTTTTTGTTTTTAACGATCTGAAACTTTGCGTACGTTCATTACTTTCCAAGCGGCTGCATACTTGTCGGACCCGCCGATATCCAGCCACCATAGCTTATAACTGCCACACGAACTGAACGATTGGAATCAAGTGTTATATGGAAACATTTTTCATTTTGCGAGATATCTTTATGAAATCTTACAAGAGTTAGTGCCTAAGGCAATAATGCAAGCTCCGAAGAAATTGTTCAGTTTGGATCACTGTAGCATACAGCTGCCATACAAACTGAGCGATCAAAATCAAGAAGAAGGATCTTTTTACAACTTTGCTATAAAAATGTGTTAGTGCTTCGGGGCACTTGTTTTTATTTTAATTCATTACAAATAATGAAATCTGCCGCTAATGAGCGGTTAAAACCAGCTACGTGCCAATGTTGCGCTCAGCAGATGCATGCATCAAGAGATACAAATACCTTTGCAGAAAAGATCTATATACAATACCTATGTACATATGTAAGTATCTATGAATGTATGATTGTATGTATACTTAAACACCGAGAGTCGCATTACGACTGTTGAAAATCAAAAATTGTGTAGTCAAACAAAAATGTATTAAAAATTCCAGGCATGCCTGCAACAAAAAATATGAGAAATCTCAAAGAAAAAAAGAAAATAAACTTACATATTATTTTACATACATATGTATATACATATCTAAGTATGTGCGCCCATAAGTGCACAAAAAAGTATCCACTCAAAGCATGAAGGCGAAAAATAACATTGAAGCAGAAGTCGCTTGCGAAGCGGAAACCGGTAAGCACCGCAAGCTAGCGAAATCAAAAGAATGTAAACAAAAATTTACGCCACAACAAATGTGCCGGGAGACAATAAACAACCCGAACAACAACAAGAAAGCAAAAAAAATCGCAAAGCAAAATGGAGAATGATTTGTTTGGCGCATATTTGAAGAGAAGACGGCGCTCAAACACCTGCAACACAGCCGCTAGCCATGCTACAAACATTGGGGCAAGAGCAAAAAGCGACAGCATACATATATATACTTATATATGTACATATAATACATATATATTAACAGTTGCATATGGATATGTAAGCATGTAAATGCCAAGTGTGTAGCATTTCATGCTGCTTAGGTTACTCATACGACCCGTGTTACCCGCAGCGCGCATAGCATACTTAGCCAACATTAGCGAAATGTATAAATAAAAGCAAAGCGTGCGGCTGCTGCCGTGTGTCTAGCATAAAAATTAAGTAGCAAAGCCATAAAAGGCGCGTGGTGCGTGTGGAGTGGGTCGAGGGGTCGTCAAACCGGGCATAAATAAGCGCTAGATTTACTGCAAAAATGCTGCTAATGTTTTTTCCAACGATATATTTTTCTAACTTTTTTCATCTTGCTTTATATTTATATTTTTTACAAATAAAAAATATTTTTTTTTATTTTTTTTTTATAGTTTTATTTTCATTTTTCGTTTTTTTATATTTTTGTGTGTATTTTTTATATTTTTTTTGCAATTTTTCCTTTTTCATAATAAGCAGCGCGTTTATATGCTTCGCTGCCGCCTTAATGTTGCAAATATAATATTTCATCTTTTACCTGTGCTCGTGCCACACACACCGTTACTTATAAGAATAATGTTGCCACCCTTTATTTGCTAGCTTTTTACTCACCCTCTGCCACTCCAAGCGAATTTCAATGCCATTTGCTGACTGATATTCACTTTCAAGTTGCCTTTAAGTCAAAAATAAATAGCTAAGATATATGAGAAAAATATGCACATAACAGCCAAAGATTACCTGCTGCTTACTTTTTAATAAACTCACCACACGAAAGCGAAATAAAAGCGCGTGGCGTGTATTTCTTCGTGTTGGTGCGCAAAGGAGTTCATATTTCAAAAGTATCTATGCGTTTTATGCAAATTTAAAAATTCAGCAATGCAGAAAAAAATAATAAGAGACATAAAAATCAACAACAACAACGACAATATCATAACGGCGTAACTGTAAAAGTTGCACTGTGATAGCAGCCTTGACTGTTTGTCGACTACAATTTGAATTACACACACAAATGCACAATCGTACATACATATGTACGTTTATCCAGGGTTTACAAAAATCAACTTGGGCAATAATGAACACCCTAGTATACATACATATATATCTATGCCGTCAGCTTGACTCTCTGGCATTATTGATGATAGCAATGCGACACAAAAAACTGTTTGACACACCCCCTTGCCCCACCAAATAGTAGGCTAAATATACAGATTTACGCGTGTATTTGTAGGCAAATTATGCTGCCATAAGCATTCTCACCATTTCAATGCGAGTTTGTGTCACATTGTGCCACTCTTGTTGTTGCAAAATATTTTGCACGCCTCAATTGACACACGTTTGAAAGCCGAAAGGTGAAATTAAAAACAAACAAACATTTAGAGATGATAATGGAGGCCGCAGAAGGAGAGTGATGACAGATAAGCTGTTATAAAAAATGAATGAGTGCTGACTTTTAATAACGGTTAAGAGTGGTGGGAGTATTTTTTACAAAGGACTTTGCTGGTTGTATCTTTTGGACTGTTATTAGAAAAGTTTTGGTCGGAAGAGGTAACGAAGTACAATAAATATCTGCAAAAAAAATAATGGATCCAGTACTAGGCCTCAATATTTACATGCTTGCTCTTGACAGTTCCTGCAGTCATCTCGATTTGTGAGCTGCATTCTGCAATCAAGTGCCGTCACTAGACCTCTAAAGAGAGTATTGAGTTTATAGTTTTGAAGACACTGTAATATTCCATTTCTTCCATTTTCCAAGAGATAAGTGCTTTATTTCATATTTTTTCACACTTCAGGACCGTCTTTAAGATCTCTACATACCTGTTGAAATAAGTTATTAGAAGCTATCGTAAATTCTAGTTGGTAACCGAGGCATTTTCAGTACTACATATTCTCCAAAGTTGTCTTTCTTTTAAAGAGTACCTATGGATTATTTGCAAAAAAGGAGATCAATATGTAGATACATATACGAGGTGTGTTCAAAAAGTATCGCGAATTTTGTGTTTTTTCAAAAATTATTTATTTTTTCATGAATATCTATTTTGTCCCCTTCAAAGTAATCCCCATGAGATATTATACACTTGTGCCAATCTTCGAAGCACTTCAAAAAATCATTTTTTTTATCTTCTTCAGCTACTCCTTCGATGCCGTCTTTATCTCGTCAAGAGAAGCGTAACGTCGTCCTTTCATGGGCCTCTTCAGATTAGGGAACAAGAAAAAGTTACAGGGGGCCAGATCTGGGGAATACGGTACTGCGGGCTTCATTAGTGTGTTTTTTTTTTTGGCCAAAAAGTCGCGCACAAGCAACGATGTGTGAACAGGGGCGTTATCGTGGTGCAAAAGCCAATTTTTGTTCTTCCACAAATCCGGGCGTTTCTGGCGGATTGCTTCGCGCAAATTGCGCATAACTTGCAGGTAATATTCCTTATTGATCGTTCTTCCCTGTGGCAAGAACTCATGATGCTCCACGCTCCTGCAATCGAAGAAAACTGTCGCGATACTTTTTAGACACACCTCGTACATAGATGCATACAACATTGAGTATTTGAAAACTTTTGTGTAGTAAAATTTTACAATGTTGTCAGAAATATAATCACTTCTAGCCTATAATATGCTGGTGAATCCGTTTTCCCTAGCTTTACAGTCTCCGATGTTGCGAACTGTGACAGTAGATTCGTATCGATTTAGCTAAAGATAAGATGCTAGCTCATCTCGGTCATCAACGTGTAAAAGTTACAAGCATAGCAGAGGCTCTCAATATAAAGAAAATCAAAACTAAAGGCTATCTTAATTAGGCTCATAAAAAGTGTATGGTAATTGTATTAATATTTTTGACTCTTACGAAAGCGCAGTCTTTATTGAAATCGGAAGAAAACTTCGAATTCTAATTGGATCGCAATTTCAGTTATATGTTATTGAAACCGAATTATGGTGCGGATATGATAGTGAGAGATCGTTATAATACTCTTCAACGACTATAAAACTAAAAGGAGCCGTATGAAGTCAGTCTGAGTGCTGTTCAGAAATCAAAAGAATCCTATTGTCGTCGTACCAAGTCTTTTGGTCTCAGTGAAACCAGCTTGCAGCGCATTTGGAAGGTTGATTTGAATTCGTTTCCATTTATATTAAGACAAAGGACTTGACCAAACGAGCTTATATGACGTTTGTTACGACGATAAAAGAGTTTGGTGACCATATGAGTCAATATTAAATCGCCACCCAGATCTTCAGTTATGACTTCGCTGACATCTTTTTGCAGCATGTATGAACATTAATCCAAAATTGTAGTGACATTGGCCAGCTAAAAGCAAAATTTGAGCTATTTAATCGCTATACCAAGTGAGATGTTTGAAGAAGTAATGGATAACAAATTTTGCTCTGACCGATTAAAGCTTGATTCATTCATTCATTCAACTTGATTCCTTTTGTATCGAAATTAGTCTAAATAAGTTCTAAAGAATCAAGTTAAGAAGAAATGTCTCAAATACAAAACGAGTTGTTGCTGAAAATTGTTCTATATAGACATTTATATTCGAGACAGAAAATTCCGAACTCAGCATATAAATATATTATATTTTCTTTCAAAATAGGTTGAGGAATATATGTAAGTATATGGGTAAGTATACAACTTATACAAAAGTGCATTTCCAGCTGTCAATGAATGCAACTTTTGCTTTCTTCCGGCTGCTGCTTGATGCAACGCCAAGAAACCATTATTCCGGAAAGAAAAAATGTGGCAATGAAGTAGAAAAAAGATGTGGAAAGAAGAAAATAAAGTATTATAGAAAATTTAAACTTAATACAAAGCAAGTCTTGCCGTTGGCGGTGAAAACTCTCAGAAAAGAAACTAAGGAGAAGCGTTGAAAATCAATAATAAGAAATACCGGCCGGATAAAATGGTCATAAAAGTGAGGAATATAGAAATACATGTAAATACAATGTATAGGTACATACATATTATACAATGCTATAGAAATAATATTGAAAATCTTATTTAATCATATACATATACCAAACTGATTACATACATTTATATTTAAGTATATACATATACCATGGAAGCACATTGTACGCTTGGCATGCGAGTGAAGATGCCAAAAAATGCTGCAGCGCACCGCCTCTCTACGACTTTTGGTTGCCATGTGATTTATGCGCTTTCAACGCCGAGCTTACTTAAGTTGGATGGCAGGGTGGCTGGCCGGCTGCCGGCTTTTGGTGAGCGAAAATGTGGTAAAGCGGAAAAAATGTGAATCACATTTTTTCGCAGCAAAGGAATGCCGTTCACAAAGGTACATTACATATATGTATATAATTTTATTAGAGGCAATCCCGATAAGTACTCTAGAAATAGCGCGAGGTTAATTTCCTGCATTCCTCTAGGTGCCGTGTTCGTTTACTCCAGATAACAAGCGTAACCGTGAGACCATTTCACAACTTCATTTCAGGATCAACGAGGAAACATGGATCGACAGTTACACAGCAGTGTCTAATAAGCAGTCAAAACTGAGAACTTCTGCAAATGATCCTACATCAAAGAAGGCGAAATTTATACTATCGGTCAGAAATATCATGAGCAGCGTTTTTTAACCTTTCTGGAGTTCAATTAGAAGAGCAAAAAGATCATAGCGCTCAACTAAATCGGACTATTGGCCCTATATATTTTTTGACGAATCGCAGGAAAAATGGTCCTATGTGACAAACTCTTCCACCATGACAAGGCATTGGCTCATATCTCCAATGATCTAAGTGGACGAATTCAGCTACGGATACTGCACCATTCACCGCTTTGTGCCCGCAAGACTTTTTTAATTTCATTCTTGGAAAGGTCAATCGACTATCAGAAATTTGAGTCGAAGTGGGGGTCTGCATCGGATGCCTACTCTCTGTTTGGTCTTTAAGACCGTCAGAAAGCTTATTCTCCAGATGGGTTAATGAAATCAAAATTCAAAATTTTCTTTTTTTTTGCAGGCTACGTACTTAACGGACTGTTCTCGTATATAAGCACATACGCGGAAGTCTAACGGTACGTGCCCCAGCATGCGCTAGAGTGCGCACCGATTTTGCGCCATTATTATATTTTGCTCGGCATTTTTTTGCCAGTCTACGCCGGCTGTGTCTGCGTCTGCCTACATGTCTGCATGCTCGACTTCATCACAGCTTCGCGTCGGCATTTTTGCGTCATTGCCAGTGTCAGCCGGAGATATATGTGTGCATATATCCTGCGGGCTATAGACGCATCCTTGAACTTCACTCAATGTTGTGGCATATGAGTGATAAGAAGTGTGCGATCTCCCTCTCCAAAGCACTAATATGTTGCTACATGTGCTGTCAGTGTTGTTGTTAATCGTGTTTAGTTGTTGTTTATGCTTTTGTTATATTACGACGGTATCAGTTACTGCAGCTGTCAAGTTAGGTCGAAGCTTTAATTTGCCTGCAGCTACTTCCGTTACTCGCGGTAAGAATACTGTTACTGCTGCTTCTTCCTGTTTTCGTTTTCCGATTGTTATTACTCTCTGCTTCACACATTCTTCATTTCTCCATCTTTCATCAGCACATGTTTCACAGTTTGGCACAAAAAGTATGTAGTTTATGCTCAACTACTGTCTTTATGTAGCGCTGGTGGGCGTTAACCCTCAATTTGCGCTACTGCAGTCTTGAGTAGTGGGCGTGTCACCGCTATTTGTCTTCCCTCAGTTACATTTTCTGCCATTTATTGTGACTTTAACTAATTTTGCAAGTACTTCTCGGTTAGATACGTGTTTAATTGAAAAGAAAATGTTTCGCCCCTTGTTGCTTCAATGCATTTCTTCTTCTTTCAATATTTTCTATCTTTTTCCTCTTCCAATATTTTCTATATATGAATTTATTGCTTACCCTGCCTCTTATCACTCTTATTCCTTGCCAACACTTATTCAATTAAACGAAGTTGTGCATTTTAATTCAATTTTAAATGTAGCTTTGTTGTGGTAGAGTGCCGGGGGCGTGACTTTCAAACAATCTGAAGCACTTAAGACAGTGATATTGTGTTTGGCGTTTCTTTTTTATGGCAGATTTTGATTTTCGTAACACTAATTTTAAAGTCGCTAGCTGTAAATTTCAAAGACATGTCTTTTAGAAAATTCCAGATTCTTTATGGTTGAGTTGAAATAATTTGGAAACAGGTTAAAAAATGATTGCAAATTGAGCAACAATGATATCTGAAAATTCCGTCCTTTTTAATTTTTTACTTTCAAGACACTCGGTAAATTGGTGCTGCGGATATCTCAAACTAAAGATGATCGAAGTTTAGAATGGTCTTATAATGGTTTCCTCAAGTGGATCTAATATTTCGAAGTATCAGTTATAAGCAAGTTCCTGAACATTTCTTTTTTCCTGCTGTTTATTTTTTGAACATCTGAGCCTGGGAACATGAAGTTCCTTCTGGTTTTTGCGATTTATTGCGACGTTTAGATCTTACGTGAACTTGATGTGTACTTATCAACTAGGAGTACCTCCCTGATCGCAATGTTCTTCTGACGCTAGATTACTAACAAAAAGTGCAGTGAGCTCCTTGTACTCAACAAACAGTATTTTTCTAGTTATTTTGGTTTCAAACGGTCACTTGCCGATGTGAAGCCAAGCGGTTAAGCACGCCGGATGACGTTCTTTGAAGTTGGATGGAAATTAGTTCCTGACCTAGCCTAACCTACCTTAGTACTTTCAAAGCTTTGATACTTAACTCTACGATATCTATAATACCATCTTAATTATTATTCATAAACTACATGAATAGGGATTAAAACCTCCAAAACTTATATGTTTTCATCCATACATCAACATCAGACCAGTAGGGTTATACGAGTTTTGAAATATACTCATATCGTTATACCCTTTTATAGATACCAAAGTAAATACTCGTGCATCTAAACATTGTCGAAGCCAGAAAATTGTGTATCAAGTTTAATATCATGTGGAGACGGTTTAACCTATACATTTATGAATGGAGTTTGAACTGCGAACAAACCCTAAGTGGAATCTGAGGTAAAATTTAGTACCATGCCTAATATGTGTGATTTGTCTCCAAATATAGTTCCGCTGTATATTCCTGTCAGGGTATACCATACGACCGGTTAGATATAACATGATTCAGTTTCCTCAATACATCCCGAACTCTGTATCGTATCTGTAATTTTACGGCAGTGTTAAACGAACGTCGTTTCAATAATATACCGTACCAATCGATAATCATTTAAAAAAACTCCGTATTTTTAGGATCCTTGTAAATACAATATCGGTTGGATGTAACCCAAGTAGGATTAATTTTCGAGCTACTTTTGCCTTAAGACTAAAAGAGAGATTCTGTTCTCACGATACCTTCTTAAATCTTTATTAAACTCAACCCAACTTAACAGCAGTGATAAACCAACGTCGTCTCAATGTTAGTACAAAGTATAATCATTTAAAATAATTCCCTATTTTTAGGTTACATATAAATAAAATGTCGATTAGCTGTAACCTAAAGTCTGGAGAACGTATTTTCAAGCTGTTTTTGCCTTAAGACTAAAAGTCAGTTATTAAACGGAGCATTGAATACGCATTGCTTTGGAATCCCTCTGTAGCAACGGGAGCCCAAAATAGAGCGCTAATGATAATAACAGCGTAATATGGAAACACTAATTCACTATATTCACCCCAGGTTTTCTCTTTAAGGTCCTGCTACTAGAATAACCTTCTTGGCTTAGTGAGGGAATAGTGCGATATAAGGACTATATACATCATCCTCTAGAGAGAAACCTAACAATGTTAGTTCGTCTCTAGAATAATATCGATTCCGTAAATATCTTCTCTTACTTACAAGCTGCTGAGGGTTCGAGAGTAATCTTGGCAGTAGAGTAATGTGGCCTGTTTTTTTGACATTTTTTTTCATAGAAATTTTTATTCTACAATAGAACTTTTTTCACTTATCATGAGGTATATCGTGGATTGTATTAACAAATATTTTCAGAATTTTTTGCTGACATCTGTCGGAGAAATGGCTGAGTGAATGAGATGCGTTTTTTCACTGGTGGACTCGAATTCTCATGTTTGGGTCATCTGAAACACAAAAACCCAATTTATTCTTAAAAAGTACGTGAATGGTTATCGTCCCTACTAGAATCATGAAAAATGTTGATAAATAAAAAGTCATTAATTTTTTTAATTTTTCTCTATATTTTCTTACATAAATTTTGTCAATAAGTTATAAAATATATAGGGACGATAGCCAGGCGTTTTGTGAACATTAAAAAAATATTAAGAAATCGGTTAAGTAGTTCGACCGGAATCATCCGCCAGTTTAAAAAGTGTGTTTTGAGAAAAACGCGTTTAAAGTTTGAGGTGTGCACTCCGAGCGCCCCGAACGTCGAGCGGTATTATTATTTTTGGGCCTTTTTCGAAACCTTTAGTTCTAAGGGTATAAGGGAACATAATATGCAAAAAAAAAATTGAAAAAAGAATACCCTACTGACCCCTTGATGACAAATACCTGTAAACATTCTGTGTGAATTTTACCCCGACTTCGATAGTGTTGTTTCTCTTCATTCTTTGGTTTTATTTAGGAAATTTCGTTCGATTTTATATATATTTAGAGCCTTAAAGTGCTATGTCAAAAAAGCCTATTCTTCCACACTCTTAACCCCATACTTATACTAGTTGCATTATTGTACTCTAACTGGCGTTGAAGCACTTCATCTCAAAACGCATTCGCTGGACGAGAAAAAAATCACCGCCAGACGGTGTAATTATTCTTCATTTTCACACAAAGGGCACTGAAGGATAAGAGAAACATAGGAAGGGAGCAAAAAATCAACAGATGTCACAACGAAAGGCGGACCGAAGCATCTAAGGCAATAAC
This sequence comes from Bactrocera tryoni, assembly GCF_016617805.1. Lineage (NCBI taxonomy): Eukaryota > Metazoa > Arthropoda > Insecta > Diptera > Tephritidae > Bactrocera > Bactrocera tryoni. Next base: position 65,543,545 of record NC_052502.1, on the reverse strand, counting down.
TAACGAAGCGAGGCTGCAAGTCGAAGTAACAAAAATCATGTTTGCAGTGGGAAATACAACAACAAAAGAGCACGCTAAATTATTAAAAACAGCAAGCAAACGAGCGAAAATATGTTTGCTCGAGTATTTGCGCCTTTGAGATGGATTTGTGTGTTAGACGAGAGTCAAACACTACGCAATCGCTAGCAATTGAACACTTCAAGTCAGTTTGGACGTAATGAAAATGTTCCGTTGGCTGTCAACAACATTTGTCGCATGTCACTGCACATAAACACACATAAAGACGAAGTAATCTCGGTGACATTTTTATCAATGATTAAAAGCGTAAAAGGACGAAAGATCGTCGGAAATCAGGTTGTTCGCCGGGTATGCGGCATGAGATAACAAATTGCTCTTGAATTTACGACAACAAAACGAATTAATAGGCAATGAATGGCGATAAGTAAAAGGAAATGAATTTTCTAAGCTGATTTGGGTGGTACATAAAAGCGATGAGGTGAATTGAAAGTAGATTTAATATATATATGTGGGTCTATATTGAAGATGGCAGGGGAATGTATTATAGAAGCATAAGTTTTGGGAAATGAAATTTGAAATTTGTATAAAAATGTTCAGTCGATATGAAACTATAGTAGTTTGTCACCAAAAAAGGAAGAGAAGTTAGAAAGTTAAGGTAAGTTATGTAAATAGGCTGATATTACTGATGCCACGAATAATACTATTTGGGCAGCTAAAGACGACTGTCCGCTGTCATGAAGAGATCTTTTAGAAATGGATCAAAGAGATCGTAAACTTATTAAAGCGGCCAATCAGCCGGTTTCGTATGTCAGCCGAGATGCTTGAAACAGTCTTTCGAAAGTTTGTCAGAGGAGGGGAAGTGCTCCACCTCATCTTTCTCACTAGAGAGATAGTAAACAAGTCTATATATCGTCGAAAATTCTAAAAGCGTTTATTAACTTAACATTTCTTCTATAGAAAAAAAAACAAAAGTCGCGTTAATTGGTTCACAGCATCATCGGCATTGTAGTTTGTGTAACTGAAATTTTTGCTTATAGAAAGTTGTACTACCTGATTTCCAAACGTACAACTGTTAAGCTTTGAAATTTTCCTTGACTTTAGCTGGTCAACACATGACTGAAAGAAGCCTTGAAAGTTTGTTTATATTTTTCTTAACCCAATGTTCGAGATATGGGTCTAAACGCATTTGTACAGTAAGTCGTAGATAATCCAAGTTAATTCTATGTAGTACAGCGATCCTTATTTAAATCTTCGTCTATAAAGTCTTCCAAGAGAGTAGGGATTTGATGGAGTTGTTAAGGACATGGACACAGTGATTTGTAATGTTTGTGGAAGAAACTAAATTTTCTCAGACTATAATATTAAAAGTTTTGGAAGACACATAAAACCAAAGTTTCGGAAGACACATAAACTCAAAGCAATCCAGAGAAGAAAGTGTATTTTAAAATAAGTTGAAAGTTGGTTCGTCCACTAATTCGGTTCTAAGCTCCTTTTTTGAGGGTCAATTAATAGGGGAAATTTTAAAGTAAACCTATTGCTTCAATGTCTTAGTTTTTGACTTATAGAAGCGTATGCCATATAACCTCAAAATTTACCAGTAGATCCGGACATGCGTGGCTGTGACTAAGGTATGCGTTTAATGTTGTTATGATAAACTATTAATAAGAATCCAAGGAATTGTACTGTAGGCTAAATTTCGAAAATCTTTGCTATAAATATTTGTGAACTCAAAAAATTTAAATTTAATCAAAAGTATAATAATTATATTTTTTGGATGTATAATATATTTTTCTCATTTATGAATTGTTTTGACTTTATATTATAAAATAGAGATATAAACTATTCTATATTTTAATTTGGACAAATGTGTTAAATTTGAATGAAATCAGTTCAGTAGTTTTGGAGTTTACCCCGGACAAAACTTGATACGTAATTTTTATATAAGTAAACTATAGGACCCGCCCCCGTTTTACTGTTGCTGATACATAGGTAGTAGTACTAATACCATCTATGTGATTATTATTAGTTAGATTATAAGTATTAGTTAAGGAATAAATGCATCAGTCTTGCAACGCTTCGAAAAGATTTTTGTATATCTCAAATTTCAATAGACCTTTTCATCAACACTTCAGTTATGCCGCTATTTTAAATTGCCTGTCAAGATACCCCCTCCAATAGTTAGCAGGTATGAAAAAAAATGTTATAGCTACCCATAGATGTATTGAATCACCCAATTTATTACTTAAGAATGAACAACTCTGTCGACGTTATGAAAACTTGTCTACAGATGTCGCCTTTTACTTTGGCATCGTTTTGTTTATTGCACGTTTACGCCAATTTAAGGTTTGAATATTAGCTACTGCGATGGTAGCGCCATCTATCGGTCAAACATTATAAATAAGCAATTAATTACAAATGAAAAATTTATTCAAAAAAACATTTTCCAGTGGACCAAATTGTGAATCTAAACCATTCTCGAATCTCCTTGAACACACACAAAAATTTTGTCGAAATCGGTCCAGCCGCTTAGGAGCAGTTCAACTACAAACACACGGTCAGAAGATTTATATATATATATGTTTCTTCATTTTTCGTTAAATGTTGTATGCATTTAGGAATAATGCTCCGCTTGGCAACTTTGTATCGAAGAATAACCAAAAGTCCTCGAAAATTAACTAGTTTGAAATTCACTAGTAATGTCTCGTTTAGACATCGCTCTTTCAATGCAGGGTTTACTAAACCAATTTGTATTCATGTTGGTAAATATATCTAAATGTTAATGTATAAGTGTATTTAAACACCACAATTGCGCTGAAAAACGCTGCAGTTCTAAAGTAAGTAGAAGATGAGGGCGCATGTTGTTGCTGACAGCTCTATGTCAACCCCTGACAACGGAGTTGCTACCCAACATGCATAGATTATGTTTGAGGAAGTAGAAGCCATTTAGATTTAAATACCGTTCGAATTGCAGTCGACTATATTTGTGGGTTTCGCACAAAGGCACTAAGGCATGAGAACATTTTGTATAATTTTGTGCGTGTAAAGTTTATACATATGTCTGTGTACTGAGAATATGAAAAGTAAATAGTAGTAGGAAAGAGCAAGGGTATATTGTGACTTATGGAATTGTGCGCATTTTCTTGTTATGTCTCAATTCCCGCACAGTCCCGCTGCTTTTTCTGCACTAACGTTATATTTGTGGCAGTTTTTTCTCAGACCTTAAGCTTCTTATTGCCACTGTGATTTATCTGCATATCTCTGGAAATACTCATAAGTAAGTATATACTTTTGTACTTATATATATCCCTTCGTTCAGATGTAACAACTAAATGCGCACAAATGTAATCTTCATATTTTTTTGCGCTTTACTTACATTTCACTCAACCGATTATCCTAGCTAAAAAATGGGGGGAAATAAACAAAAAGCATAGCAGCAAGTCTTTCGCCGCCCATTGCATTTCCACTTATGCGTTTCTTAGCATTGAATTTACATTTCATTTGCAGTCTGCTATTACCGTTATTTAGGTACTTATAACGGCTCGAGTGTCTTTCACTATGCAACCGCTTTTTTGACATTTCGCTTCTCCGATTTTCGCATTTTCCACTCGCACACTCTTAAGTTAACCGGCCTTCGTCTATTGGGTTGCACTTGTTGGCGGAGGACAGATGATTAATGATTTCTTTTAAGCAGAAAGTTTACATAGAAAAATTCGCGCAAATGAATCTAATAATAATAAATAAATATTTGCTAGGCTGTACAAGCAGATTATGATTTTCATGGGGTTCGTACATATGAGAACAGGTTTGAAGATGAGCTGAGCCTGAGCCGAATACTGTCGAGTTCGTTGAGGAGTCATCATATCCAAAATAAACTGTTTTATTCGTGTAATACTAGTATACAAAAATTGGTTATACGTGGCTCATTAGCCCACCACCACAGAGTAACCTAACCTAATATACAAAATATTATAAATGAACTGGAAATTCTAGATTTGTTATATCGTCACCTAAAATGTAAAAATGTGGCTGGGCTGTAACCTGCTGTAAAATTTAAAATGAAATTGTTCGAGGATTACTCCAGTTTCTAGAGGCAAATCTAACACACTTTAGGTCAGTTAGATATACTTGTTGACTGTTGTTGCGTTTATGAGTGGTGAATTGAATATAATGTATTCAAAATAGATAGGAAGCACGGAAAATATACTACTTTGCCCAATAAGGTGACGTTTAAATTTACACTAGGCGCGTCGAAGGATTTGGAGAATTATTTTTTTTTTTAGGTTGGTAGTACTGTGAGTCACATTTATGCCAAATTTCATGTCAAAATATTCATTAGTGTTTGAGATAAGTGTCGTTTTGTGAGCTGCTAAAAGTGAGCTTTTCGCTTTTTGCGATGTAGAAATTTGTTGAGCAAAGAATTTGCATTAAATTTTGTTTACGGAATCAATTTTCTGCTGCGGATTCGTTGAAGATGGTGCAGAAAGCCTTTGGTGATGAGGCTATGTCTAAAACAAATGTTTACAAGTGGTATAGTGAGTTCCAAGCCGGCCGTGAACGTGTCGAAGACGAAGAGCGTCCAGGGCGACCATCAACCTGAACCGACGAAGTTTCACGTTCAACAAATCAAAGATTTGGTGTTGAAAAACCGTCGATTAACAATTAGAGACCTTGCTGATGAAGTTGGCATATCGAAAGGCTTAGCCAATACCATTTTGAAGGATGTTTTGGGCCTCAAGCGCGTCAAATCTCGACTGGTACCGAAAACATTGAATTTTTTGGAAAAAGGCGTCGCGTTGAAGTGTGTGAAACGATGCTTTCCGACTACCAGGGTGTCATGAAACGCATTATAACTGGCGATGAGACTTGGATCTATGCTTACGACCCCGAAACAACCGATCAATCGAGCGAATATCGTGCCAAAAGAGAGCCGAGACCAAAAAAATCGCGCGTCAAAGTCGCTCAAAAATCAAGGTCATGTTGAATGTTTTCTTCGATTATCGTGGTGTTGTGCATTACGATTTCCTTTCAACCGGTCAAACAGTCAACAAGGAATATTATTTGAACGTTATGCGTCGTTTGCGTAACGCTATCCGCCTAAAAAGGCCGGAATTGTGGAAAGACAATTCTTGGTTTTTACACCACGATAATGCACCATCCCATACTGCCCTCGTAATTCGTGATCATTTCGCCAAAAACTCAACCCATATCGTTCCGCAACCACCGTATTCACCTGATCTGGCGCCGTGCGACTTCTGGCTGTTCACCAAGCTCAAAATACCGCTCCGGGGACACCGTTTTTATACGATAGAGGAGATTCAAGCCGTAGCGAAAACGGAACTGAAGGCCATCCCGGAAAGTGACTACAACCAGTGTTTCGAAGATTGGAAAATCCGTTGGCATAAGTGCATCGCATCGGGAGGGGATTACTTTGAAGGGGATGAAATTGATTTGGAAGAATAAATAGAGAATTTTCAAAATAAATGCAGTGTCACCTTATTTTTTGGGCACAGTAGTATAATGTACATCTGTGTCTTCGGTGGACGGGCGGCTGCTCAAAACTTGGCTAACTTAATAGACACAAATAAAGTTCTACACGTTTTAAAACTTCTTCCACACAGCAAGTCATATCAACTAAACAAAAAATGTTTTTTAGGTTTATGATTCGTTTTTTGTTTCTACTTTGCACAGAAAGGGTTACGAGTTTGTTATTTCTCTTTTCCGGTTTGAGGTAAATCTTAATGGTTAATGCTTTATGATTATTAAATAAAATCATTTAACTTCTCGTTAAAAAAATATCATATTTTAATATGCAAATTTAAAATTCCAGCAATTAAAAAATATCTTTAAAACCGCTATCCGTCAGCGGAAGTAACTTTTCCGCCTCAAATCAACGCTGAGTTTATTATAAATATTAAAACCTTTACGCCTGAGGCTACAAAATATTCGCTTAATTAAAATCGCGTTATTTACGGTAGATTAAAACACACTCGCACTCTCGAAATTCATGCAACCTGAAAATAGAAATCACAAATCCCTGCACTTTATTTACAGTTTGTTCATATTCTGGATTTTCATAACCTTTTTTTTAGCGAAATTTTTCTAACCTAACAAAAAGACGCGCGAACTAATACAGTGAAACGCGTGTGGCAAAAATAACTCAATTAGTGAGTTTCCGCTGGGAAAAATGCAAAAAAAAAAATGGAGCGAAACAACCGGAAGGCGTTGAAAAAATCGCTAACAAACGCTAAGCAGGGCAAGCTGGAGAATTCGCTTTAATTTTTTCAGGGTTTGCGGAGTTGCCACGCAACGCAAATACTACAGTTAGCAATGAAGCGGATTTGTGTTAGCGAGTGTTCTCAATTGCTCAACGTCATACTCGCGCTCTTATAAGTGCTGGGTATGCGTGGAGCGCGGACATTTGTTTAAACGGACGGACGAAAGTCAAGTTGCGGATGATAATGATAGCCGCTCGTCATGTCGGCTTAAGCTTTGCATGTTGCTGCCACATGTTTTTTCCGTTTATTTTTTGTCTTCAAGTGGCTTACAGCGACCATTCGGAGTATGTGGCGGGTAGGGTTTATGGTAGCTGGTATTATTATGTTTTTTAGAGCAGGATTTTGTGTTTTCACTCTTTCCTTTCGTTGTTAGCGAGTCAAAGGGTTGCCCTACGAATTCATCATACTTATCTTGACGAGTGTTAATGATACTTGCGCTTCAGTGCCAGGACAACCATTACGCCGATGTTTAAAGTGTTCTTCCATTTTGTTTTCGGTTAGAGAAAGCCATGTTATTTATGACAGAACCATAATTTTTTTGGTGGTTTTAAAGTATATGAAAGCCCTTATTTTAAAGAGCCCAGAAACATGTACATTTTAATCAAAAAAACCGACAAGCCTTGTCGTGAATAAATTGAAGTTTGATTAGCACCTGGCATTTTGTATGTGTACGAGTCGAATAGTTAGTGCAACCTTTGGTATGCAGGGGCTTTTAACGAGAGTTCTTCAGTTCAGAATATCATGAACAACTTGATATCGGTGTGCTTTAAGCAATTTGTCCGTAATCTCTTCTTGTCACTTTGGGCAAATAAGCTTATAAGACTTAACTGATTGTCGGTAACTAGCGATACATTCCACCTACATTCTTTACATGGAGTTCTTGACCTTTGTATTAGACCACAATCGATCAAGCTGGATCTTATTTTAGAAGTATAACATATTTTTTTAGTCTGGTCCTTTGCAGAAGGTTACCCTTAGTAGATGAGTATTAATATAATGTTTTTGGAGAGGAAACATTTTCAGCATTGATTCGATAATTATAGCTATATTTTTGCGGAAGTATAGTCCCAACGGTAGGAGAGTAGAAAAGTACTTCTCGACTGTATGAAATAATAGCATAGCTAATAAATATTATAATAGATGTAAACGCCGCTGACGCGGTTATAGCCGAGTTTACAACAGCGCGCCAGTCGTTCTTCCTTTTCGTTTAGCGCCATTTGGAGATTATAAGTGTAGCTAGGTCTAACTCCACCTGGTCTTTTCAACGGAGTGAAGATCTTCGTCCTCCTCTGCTTTCCCAGGCGGGTACTGCGTCGAATACTCTCAGAGTTGGTGTAGTTTCCATCATTCGGACGACATGACCGAGCCGGTGTACCCGCTGACTTTTATTTCGCTGAACTATGTCATATCTCGTACAGCTCATAGTTCCATCGACTGCAGTATTCGCCGTTGCCAATGCCTAAAGGGCCTTTAATCGAGGATAGAGACATGTGTAGAAGTTCACGCAAACTCCATTCACATGGGAGTGGCCAGAAATGATTCTTTTACATATGGCTCATGTAGGCCACGACTTGCGGTCTTAGACCAAGTATCCTATGGGTAGCCAAAAAACATCACTTTGAAGGCGAGCTAAAGTGAGAAGGCGAAAGATTCCTCCCCAGAGTTATGCGCTGAGTCACGTCCCGTTACGTAAAAAACATTCCCAATGAAAAGTAACTTTGAAGACAGGAAGCTCAATGGTGCAACTCAACTTTAAATTGACAAGCAAGAGCTGAACAAAAAATCTAGCAGCCAATTATAGTCATGTTAGAACTCGTAGACTCCGTTTTGAATAATATCGAAGCTAAATACCCTTCACAGGTGCATTTCTGTTAGTAACTATGTGTTGTATGGAAGCTATATGCTATAGTAATTCGTTCTGAACAATTTTTTTGGGGATTATATTATTACCTTAAGCAGTAATCCATGCCAAATTTCGTGAAGATACCACGTCAAATGCTAACATTTTCCATACAAACTCTTTATTCCGATTGTTCGGTTTGTATGGCAGCTATATGCTATAGTTAACCGATCTGAACAATTTCTTCGGAGATTACATTGTTGCCTTAGAAAATATTCTATACCAAATTTCGTTAATAAATCTTGTCAAATGTGAAAGTTTTCCATACAAAAACTTGATTCCGATCGTTCAGTTTGTATGGCAGCTATATGCTATAGTGGTCCGATATCGGCAGTTCCGACAAATGAGCAGCTTCTTGAAGAAAAAATGATGTTTGCAAAATTTGAAAACAATATCTTAAAAACTGAGGGACTAGTTCGTATATATACAGACAGACGGACAGACAGACGGACATGGCGAAATCGACTCAGCTCGACATACTGAACATTTACCTATATACTTTATACGGTCTCCGAAGCTTCCTTCTGGGGGTTACAAACTTCGTGGCAAACTTAATACACCCTGTTCAGGGTATAAAAATATTTGCAACTAACCTCAGAGTCCAGCAGGAGAGCTTGTGCGGTAAAGTTTCAATGAAAGCTTTTTTTAATATTTGCGACTAATTTCTGTGTATTTCTTTCTATTTAATAATTAAATCTATACAATTTTTGTATTTTCTTTAAGGAAACACACTTCAAGGTTACTGCAAATGTAACTTTCCCTCTTGGTACTTTTACGCTTAGGCACTACCGCACATCAATGCCGCGATTTGTAAATGCCAACAAAAGCGCCAAGGCACTTTCAGAAACTACTTTTGGTACGAATTCGCTTTTGAAACCTACGAATGCCGCAGCGCAGCCACCGATTTGCTCCAACCACTGAAGCCAGCGACTCCAGCAATTTGGCAGCAGTTCGGCGTTAATAAATAAATACCGCTTCTAGTTTGTGCACGGCAAAGTTTTTGTGTCGCATTGCAAATGCAACAGACTGTTGCAAGCGCACTTTGGCAAATGAAACTAAAATTCGAACGGACAGGCAATCGCTACGCAGACGGCAAAGGTGAGTGGCATACGAAGAAGCAGATATATATTTTTGAACCTTAAGTTGCAGGCGTTAAGGTAAACAACGGCAGGTGAAAATAATATAAACAAAACAAGAAAAATGCTGTGACATAGACAACATGTTGCTGCCGCCGCGCTTTCGCTTGCATGCATTTTGAAGGCCACTGTAGCAGGGTCGGCAAGGCACCACCTCACCGACCACACTTGAACTTGTGACAAATAGTTGGCAGCGCGCATTTTTATCTGGGCGCTCGTTGTTGTTGTGGCTGCGCTTGAACCTTCAACACAATTTGTTGATTGTCTGGCCGGCATTGGCGCGTTGCGCGCAGCACTGCGGCGCGTTAGTTTGCGTCTGGTTCCGGTCTGCTTGCAGCTGGCAACAGGAAATTCCCTCGTCCAAATGGCGAAACAGCGATTTTTATGTCTGCCACCGTGCGCGCGTGTCAACAATGCATCCCCAGAGTGTTGTAAGTGCGACATGTGGCGGCATCAACCGCAATGCTGCAACAAATGCTATGAAAGTGTAATGGGTGAAAGTGGTGCAAAGGTTTCATGTGCACGCATGTTTTTCTATTTGCACTTTACAACAGTAACGGTATTTTGCAAGCGAAAAAAAATAATCGCAAACAATATTAGTGGCATTTCGACCACCGAAATTACAGACAGCCAGCCGTTTTGTAAGCATGTTGCACATATGCGACATGCAACATAAATTATTGAAGCAATCGGTGTACGGTGTACACTAACCGCAACGACAATGTCCACTACTGCTTGCGGCAAGTTGTAGTTGAAGCAGCGAAAAACCACAGCGCCATTACATAAGCGGGTCGTGAGTTGGTGGCATAAGCTGCCGCAGTCGCGAAGAAGCAACGTAAAGCGCAGCCACTGAAGATGCGAAGAAAGGTATGAGATTCAGGGCGGTCGTGTGAGTAGTAAAAGTAAGTTGCCGCCGCATACAACAACAGCTGTTGCTGCTGCATCATCAGCGCCGCTAATAGTGCCACCAGTTGTGGCCTCTGTGGCAGCTGGCCAGTGGAGAATTTATGCGCCACTAAAATGAAACTTTAATGCGGCAACAGACGCGCCAGCAACACTCCTTTTAGTATACACTATACTCATTTATACATACAGACTCATGTGTCGCCTGCTTGTCAACATAACTCGATGCCACATTTCTAGCCGGCTAAAGCTTGCGGCAACTAAAACTTTTTACGACTTTTGTCATCATAGTTGTTGCCACTTGTTGTTGTTACAGCAATATGCAGCTCTTTGCATAATTTATATGTCAATGACACAAGTGTTATGTAGGCACTCTCACTCTCTCTCTGTCTCTTGTCGCTCAACATATTTTATACTCATGTGTTTCCATAGAGATTTCGCGCGTTCATTTGTATAATGTGTAGGCCATACTTTTCCAAATACAGTGTTGCCATAGTAGACAATTTATTAGCGCTGGTGTTTGAAGCTTACTTCTAGATTTAGATTTTGAAGAAAGGAAATTACTATGGAGTCGAGAACTATTTGCCTTTTTTCTAATTGCAATAAATTGTCTGTAAGTTTCAGCGAGCGCCCGTTTTCCAAGGAACTGAACCACCCAATCACAAGATTCATTCCGAAAGAGTTTGGAACTCAGCACTCGAAAGGGTCAGAGTAAAATAAGAGCGGTTGCTCTGAACTTTATTAGTTTTTTGTGTTTATTTACTACCGGCAGGAGGCAGTATTTACTGAACTAGGCGAAATGCTCATTCGGTTATTGTTCGTTTATTTTATAAAAAATTTATAAAAAAATTAATAAACAAAATTTCACATTTGGAGAGATGATAATCCACAAGGCATCGTGGGACGCCATTACATCCGGAAAAAGTCACTGTTTGGTGTATTACTGTGCCCAAAAAATAAGGACATTTGAATTTAAACTGCGCGCGCCGAAGGATTTGGAGAATTATTTTTTTTTAGGTTAGTAGTACTGTCAGTCACATTTATGTCAAATTTCATGTCAAAATATTCTTTAGTGTTTGCGTTACGTGTCGGTTTGTGAGCTGCTAAAAGTGAGTTTTTCGCTTTTTGCGATGTCGAAATTTGTTGAGCAAAGAATTTGCATTAAATTTTGTTTACGGAATCAATTTTCTGCTGCGGATACGTTGAGGATGGTGCAGAAAGCCTTTGGTGATGAGGCTATGTCTAAAAAAAATGTTTACAAGTGGTATATAGTGAGTTCAAGCCGGCTGTGAACGTGTCGAAGACGAAGAGCGTCCAGGGCGACCATCAACCTCAACCGACGAAGCTCACGTTCAATCAAATCAAAGATTTGGTGTTGAAAAACCGTCGATTAACAATTAGAGACCTTGCTGATGAAGTTGGCATATCGAAAGGCTCAGCCAATACCATTTTGAAGGATGTTTTGGGCCTCAAGCGCGTCAAATCTCGACTGGTACCGAAAACATTGAATTTTTTTGGAAAAAAGGCGTCGCGTTGAAGTGTGTGAAACGATGCTTTCCGACTACCAGGGTGTCACGAAACGCATTATAACTGGCGATGAGACTTGGATCTATGCTTACGACCCCGAAACAACCGATCAATCGAGCGAATATCGTGCCAAAAGAGAGCCGAGACCAAAAAAATCGCGTCAAAGTCGCTCAAAAATCAAGGTCATGTTGACTGTTTTCTTCGATTATCGTGGTGTTGTGCATTATGAATTCCTTCCAACCGGTCAAACAGTCAACAAGGAATATTATTTGAATGTTATGCGTCGTTTGCGTAACGCTATCCGCCTAAAAAGGCCGGAATTGTGGAAAGACAATTCTTGGTTTTTACACCACGATAATGCACCATCCCATACTGCCCTCGTAATTGGTGATCATTTCGCCAAAAACTCAACCCATATCATTCCGCAACCACCGTATTCACCTGATCTGGCGCCGTGCGACTTCTGGCTGTTCACCAAAAGACCGCTCCGGGGACACCGTTTTTATACGATAGAGGAGATTCAAGCCGCAGCGAAGACGGAACTGAAGGCCATCCCGGAAAGTGACTACAATCAGTGTTTCGAAGATTGGAAAATCCGTTGGCATACTTGCATTGCATCGGGAGGGGATTACTTTGAAGGGGATAAAATTGATTTGGAAGAATAAATAAAGAATTTTCAAAATAAATACAATGTCACCTAATTTTTTGGGCACAGTAGTATTACATTGCCAGAGGGTATAATTGGTCCACATTTCTGCAAAACTACATAAAGTCTGCCATAATGGCAATGGAGAATGTTGAAGTGTACGATCTTTGGTGCGAACAACTTCCCATACAAGTATGACAAACATTACATCCATTTTGGTGAGTGCATAATATCGTGTCGTGAGTCTATCGCTTGTCTATGCACATAAGCCCATTACGATTGGCGCCATTAAAGGAAATATTTGGCGCGTTATTGCTGACATTCGACCAATATTGCTGCGAAAAGTCTGTAAAAATAGGGATTCTCGGCTGGAATATATTTGGAGCCATTATCTTCTTCTTGACTGGCGCGGTTATAGCCGAGTTAACAACAGCGCGCTGGTTGTTTCTACTTTTCGCAAGGTGGCGCCAATTGGAGATTCCAAGCGAAGCCAGGTTCTTCTCCACATGGTCTTTTCAAAGGAGTGGAGGTCTTCTTCTTCCGCTGCGATATTCGATAGAGCCATAATGGCATACATATAATAAAGCTAAATGTTTGGTCATAGCATTAAATGATATGCGTTTTATTCCTACTTTAAAACAACTTAATTTAGAGACATACTTTATATGTATGTATACGAATTTTTTAAACCAAAAACCTCTCATATTTCTGCATATTTATTTCACGTACACAAATTGGAACTGATTATTTAACTCCCGCTTACAACACATCGCCAGCTTAAGTATTTTGTTTCGCGTGGCGCTATTTGTCAGCCATTGATGGATGCACTAGTAATATGACAGCTGTCAACAGTTTTCCAAAACATGCGGTTTTTTCCAAATGTCATACACATACATACATATATGTATACATATGTATATGATTAATTCCTTTCTGACTGCGTATTTTTGCATAGACATGCTCAGATTTCATATTCAGACACGTTTTTGCTTTTAGTCTATGAAATAAAATACAGTTTACCATACAAACAAATATAACTAAGGGCTTGTGTGGGTGAAATGCTCATGGCAGCGGGATATTTATGTATTGCCACATAAATATAAATTTACTATATACATATATGTCGACAGTGGCTGTCTGCTGTAGTTATTTATAGCAAGCTTTCGGAGTTGTTTATTGTCAAGAACATTAAATCTAAAAATATGCACAGACATGTAACGGTTTTTTTAATGAAATACTATACATTTTTTGGCGCGCATATTTCGCTCTTTTTTCTCGCCTTTTACTATTTGTTAATAAAAAAGTATGCACAAGCATCAAAGCCGTCAATTATAGGCACTGAGAGTTGCCAATGCTGCCTATGAGATTTGTTTACTCTTTTGCTTTATATTTCATAATTTTGTTGTACATTTAATGGTCTATAGGCGCTTTTGATATTTCAATCAGAAACATCTGCAGAAATTGTTTTATTTTTTTAAGTTTTTGCGTCAAAAACTGAACAGACTAATCATGGTTACAAATTTTCCATCTAGCTTAGTTAGTTCTTCTTCTGTCGGGTGCACTCCACCAAGTCCAGTCTTAGGACCACTGTAACATCGTTCAAGCGGAAATGTGGCTTCTTTCAGGGAGGTACGCATTCAATCCGATAACATACATAGCTGCTATGCTGGGTTAGAGCTCGCTGACTGTGCGCACCACACAGGGCAAGGAGAGCTTTATTTCGTTAGCCATGAATGTATAACCATACATAGCGATAGTCAAATGGCACTCTCTGCCTATGAGATCATAGGCACACGTAACCAAGTGCACTTCGTTTGGGTGCCCAGTCACAAGGGTATAGCCGAGAATCAACTGGTTGATGAGCTCGCCCGCTCCGCAGCATCCATTAACATGATAAGGCCCCTTCATTAGTGTATCCCCATACTTTAGGGGAATTGAATTTAGGAATTGCTCCGCAAGGAAGAAAGAGTAAGCAGAGAGAGATATTTCCTACAACTCCAAGGCATGTGCCATGCCAAGTTTCTGAACCTCAGCAGTTTTAAATATGTAATCAACCTTCCTAGGTACGAATTCAGACTACTTGTCGCATTCTACACTAGTCACTACAAGTTAAGAAAGAACTTATTCAACATGGGCTTAGTTTCTTGCGTAAATTGTCGGTTCAGCGTCAGGAAGCCTGAAATACCAGAATACCTGCTAATTGACTGCACAGCAGCCTGCAGACGCGGGAAAAGCATCTTCTATCTATCTATCTAGACAATGTATGAGCTTATGATCACACGCGGTCGTCGATAAATTGCAAGGCCGATGAGCTTGCCTGCCAGTGCACCCTTACCCTAATTTCGTCCGATTGGAAGCGAGTCGGGTTTCCGTTGTCATTGTATTCTACTTATGGTCCACAGTACTCCGTAAGAGGTTCTCCGCTTAGCAAAGTGAGTCTCGCCGCAATTGTGGTATTTTGACTGGACACTGCGCAATAGGTTCACACGCGGTGTGGCTAAAAATTTTGTCGAACGCGAGGTGTCGAATGCTAGGTGGAATCAGCTGTCACTTAGCGTAGTCGTTTGCCCACCTATTGCCATACTGAGATTTAAATATATCGGTACACACAACTTCGGTGAACCTAGTGAAGTGGGTAGGATAGATACTAACTTCCTTAAGAAATTTGTAGTAAGCTCAAAACGCTTGGCCGATGTATGAGTATCTGGGGATCAACTTTTAGGGGATAAACTAGGTGATCAACTTTTGGGAGTGCATGTGAGATCCATCGTTTAGCATCAGTCCTACGATCTAACTTAATTTCATGAAAATTAGTAGAAGTTTACAAAAATGGTAGCTAAAGTTTACTGTAAGCTAAATATTACTGTTCGGTACTTTCGAACAGTTAATGGATTTTTGGGTACAGTCTTCATGTATAATGTGAAAATTTGCCTAGTGCGGAGTATGATTAAAGTCAAAATAGTGATATAATTTAGTTCTCTTTAATCAGGAGAAAAATTGTACTGACTAGGATCGAATGTACTCAATTCATATCACAGAACGAAGCTCTCATGAAATGTTTTGTGGTGCTTTGGCCACTGTAACCGACTCAAAAGCACTCTATTATGCTTATCTAATACTTTTATATATATGAACAAGAAATCATACCTGAAGTAAAACTATTTCAAAACTCTTTTACTACCAGGCGGTATTGGTTTTTGGTCTATTCCAAAGTAATCTATCCAATGGTCTCTTTTAACATACTTCTACAGGTCGTATAAATGAATGTATACTGACTCAATCTGCATTTGTTTTCCACGATGACGATCCAGGATCAAGTTTTTGCAAACTATGGACCCGTACATTACTTGGCATATTCAAGTCGGGTAACCTTTCAATAGCGTAAAAATGAATAAGTTTTCGCTGCAAATTCTTTGCTGACTATGAGCTGTAAATATTTCTCCAACAACTCAAACTCAAACTTCAATTGATATTTGTTGGCCAAAGTTTACTTTAAAAAGAATAACATTCTTTTGAGATTTGAACGATATACTATATACCTCTTTGACCGCAGCTGAGCTGAGCTGTTGAGTGTAATTGAGTTGGAATCAAGTAATTTGGTTTTGACAATGTGGCTATATGGTATTCTCAAAATTACTTGCTACATATTTTATAAGTTCCGACAAGTTGAACGGATAGTTTCGTCCGTTATTGAGGCATCTGGCGGATTAAGTGGTCAACAGAGTTTATTACCGATTTTATCGCAAGGCCATTGTATGGTCGCCCCCAAAATGACATATTATTAAGGGCACAACAAACTTAAATATTAATTACGCAAAATAGCTTGCCTTTGGTACAAAACGACCGTTATATGGTGCTGGTGTCTGAAACCCAAAAATTGTGGTACATAATCTAAGGATAACCCAAAGCGGATAGACGAAGCGGAAGTCGAATTAGCAAAACACCAAATACAACACAGAAACTACCCTAAGCAGGCAGGCAATATGTAGACTAACCGAAAGGATACAGGAAGGTAACAAAAAAACGGAGACAAGGCGATAAATAAAAAAGAAGTAGAAAGCGAAAGGAAAAACACTAGTCGTAGACGAAAAGGCGCCGAAGAGTGGTGTCAAAAAGGGGGCAGAGGGGGAGGTGGAGGCGAGGTTACTTAGATGGAATATAGACATGCCAGAGTGTATTGTGGGCAGTCATTCTTTTTTTGGTGACAGCACAAAGAATTGGTACGCAAGCCGGCAAACCACAAGAGCAACAGGAAACTGGACACTTTGAAGCTGTCAAAAAGTCACACCCATTAACTGTGAGCAGTCAACTGCTGAGTTTGTCGGTGTATTGGGTGATTTTGTTGTTGTATTGGCTGAGTATGTTATGCATGTTCGTATGTACCGGCGTCTAGTTTGTGGTGCCGCATGGAAATTGTTGCATAAATAGATTAGAAGAAGGAATACAGAACTTGGGTGGTCTGTGCTTCGAAGTCCACATAGGCGCATACCACTGGCAATTGCGGATTTCGTACATTATTAGTGCGGACTTGTCAGTGGTGACAACACAATATTGAAGTGGACAAGCAAGCAAAACGGACAGACAGACGATTGAATGGTTGCAGAGACACGCTGTGAGCCGAGCGCTGTTGAGCTGAGAGTTGACGGTGTGAATGAAGCGACAAAGAGCTGAACATCAAAGGGCGCAAGCAGTGGTTTGAAGTTAGAGTAGATGCATATTGGACCTTCCTAGAGCTGGAGCTTATGTTGGAAACTCAGCTGTGCAGGAAGCACAGCGTTGCGACACAAAGGCTTTCAGATTGATGTAGTGGAATTAGTAGTTTTGGTGGAGTGCAAGTATAAGAAGGTCAGCTGTGGAGCAATTTGGCTGTAGTGCAACGAAAACTACAGCTTTACAGAGACGGAAGACGGGAAGAGTAAAAAAAAATAAAAAGAGAAAATATTTACTACAAGAAGTTCGGAGTCAAAGTAGACCGGCTGACAGGCTGCCGAAACGCTACAGCACCGAGGGTTTATATGTATGACAAGGCAATAAAATGTGTCGGTAGAATAACAAATGAGTAATGACGTTAATAAAGTTGATAACGATGTCTATAAGCGAGCAAAAAGAATACTAGCGAAGGAAAGAAGTGAAAGCATCAGGAACAGAGAAGCGTAGTCAGGATATGAGCTTTGTTTACAAGAGCCAACCAAATAAGCTGGCATATTTTTATGAACGTTATTGTTGTTGTGAAATCTGCCGCTTGTAATATGAGACATTTGGAGAACATATACACACATACATACATACATACATATGTGGGCTCATCCCTGCGTCAACCCTCGCCACCTTAAATACCATAATATCAGTCGCATATGTTGCTCATGATTGTCTGTCTGTACGTCCGTCTGGCGGTTGGTCTAGCGCTGTCTGCCCGCCCACTTGTGTTACTGATATTGTTTTACAGCCTGCTGTCAGGCGTGGGTTAGGTTAGCACCCCACGCTGGCTTGTGTCTGCCCCTGCCCTCTCAGCTGGCTGTTGCCTTTAGCAGTTCTATATATACTTACATATACATATATGTATGTATATATATGTACATATATATATGCATAAGGTTGCCTGTCGCAATTATGCTGCTGTGCGTCGTCTCACAGCAGACGCTTTTATCGCTCATGTTTTATTGAATATTCATAAATGTGAATGGAGCATCGAACTGCTCGCTTCAAACGAGACGGTAAATGAATATGAAAGCGAAACATGCCACACATACAAACATATATAAGTACGTATATGGCACTTTGGCAATTGTGGCTGCTGTGGAAATCAATACTTTTGATGCAACAGCTGATGCCTGAGCGCAGAGCAAGTTAAATTTAAATTTTGTGGTTGGATATTTTGCATTTTAAAGGAGGTTGTAAGTTGCAAGGGTGACAGAGGTTGGTAGTAGAATTGG
Source organism: Bactrocera tryoni (assembly GCF_016617805.1). NCBI lineage: Eukaryota > Metazoa > Arthropoda > Insecta > Diptera > Tephritidae > Bactrocera > Bactrocera tryoni. The sequence goes on along the minus strand of NC_052502.1, from coordinate 65,525,207 downwards.
AGCGATTGCAGCTGAGTTCAAAACCTTTTGTTGTTAAAGCTATGCATTCAGTGAGTCAAATTTAGACGTTTATTAAATATTTTGCAGGAATTTCCATAAAATATTCAGTGGCTTACAGACGATTCACTTTGGCAAAATTACAAATATATGACTTCCAAACCATTCGATCCGTTGTCCTTTAAGGACGGTGTTGAAATTTTTTCATAGAAATATACTCCCAACATACAAAACCCTGATTGGATGTTCTTTTTGCCGGCGACTTAATTCTTTCTTGACCGCTGTATGGTAAAACTCATATTGCCTAATAAAAATAAAAAAAACTGTTTGGATTGCCATTGAATAAGAAATAATATAGACTTTTGTATCAATCCTATGAATGTGATTTGCTATATTCATAAGCTTTAGATAATTTTTTTTAACCTCCCTTCATATTTGTCACAGCTACTTCATCATCAAAATCGTTTGCATGCCTGGTCATAGCGGAATCGCTAGACACTTCAAAGCCGTTAGGCTAGCAAGAGAGCCGTTAAAACCGGAGTACTAAAGAGTTGGATGTCTGTTGTCAAATTCCGTTCTAGCACTGGATCTATCGATTTCGCATACGCTTAGCTGACGTTGGTCGAGAACCAGATCTTGTGCAACTGTGAAGTTCTTCTTCATAGCAGTTCTTACTGGACGTTGTCCAATAGGCTGGATGAATATAGTCAAAGTTGTATGGAAGAAGGTAAGATGGAGATCCAGGTACTTCTCCTCCATGTCATACCTTCGGCGAATCAGGAGCATCACGGCGCATCAACAAATTTGTGATCGGCTCAAAGCGGTCCAGTGCTATAAGCAGTACAAGTGAGATGCCAACTGGAATCAACTTTTTTTATTCATGATATAAACAGGTTTTTAAGCTTTAAGGTATTTTAACTTCCTTTCTGTTTCGAGAATTTAAGTCGTGAACTTGAAGGTCTGTACTATCGAGTTTCGTTTCCTAATATTTCTTGTTTTTTATGGAATTTAAGTCGAGAATTCAAAAAATTCGTAACTGTAGATAAATTGTGGAGCTTCTTATTGGAATATTGAGTCACCTGCGAGCGGCTAATACAAGGAAGGACTACTACTTCCAATCTCGTACTATTCGCAACACCATCACCCATTTTGAGACCCAGCATCATTATTGGATAATATTCGACCGAATATCGCGCCATGAGAACCGACTATTTGATGCCTGAAATTGAAGCACGTGATCTCGGCGGCATTTGGTTTCAACAAGACGGCGACACTTCCTACACACCGCAACAAGCAATGGATTTATTGCGAGAACACTTCGGCGGTCGGTTGCTTAGCAACCAAGATCGTGTGATATCATACTGTTGGACTTTTTCCTGTGGACATATGTAAAGTCTTAAGTCTATGCGAACAATCCCGCTTCGATTTAGGCCTCGGAGCAAAACATCACGCGTGTCATACGCCAGTTACCAGTCGAAATGCTCGAACGAGTCATTGGACTCAATGGCTGGACAACTGAGGCGTAGTCGCGGTCAACATTTGAAAGAGATAATCATCAAAAAATATATGCCAAAGAATGTTAAACATTTCCCATTAAATTTAAAGTTTCTGCGTTCTTTCATTAAAAAAGAGAGGAACCTCGAAATGGATCAACCTTTATTTAATATTGCCATTTTTATTCAATACCGCTCTACAAACACTTTCAGCAGCTGTCAGCGCTGTAATATTATTATACATGCTGTTAGTATAGCTCTTGTAAATATGTATTAAACTTTAATCTGCTCGTTTCTTCCTTTGTAATGAAGTTTATTTTTGAGCAAGTGTATATGTAGTTCTATAAATGGTTAAAAACTTTGGCAGAAACATTTGCTTAAGATTTCCACATTCATTCTTCTCGACACTCTCCACACATAAGAGATGTGGGAACCTTCAGAGCCTAAGCTAACACTACTCAGTAGTTCACAAAGACTTCTGCTAATATCATAATTATTTATAACTTTATAAAATAGAGATAACAATCAACCCATTAAGTCACGTATTGTCGCAAATATTTACTTGCACAAATGACACTTCCGTTTCCTGGCAAACCTGTATAATATGAAAACTAGCTTCTGCTTGCAGACAAACGTAAGCCAATGTGTGCTTGTCTTGCACCCAAAACTTTTCGCCCATTTTGTAAAATATTTTAAAGTGAAATTGCTTTAGTTTGTTGTAGTTAGAATAAACTACTCATGTGTTGTGTTGTTGCACATTTGTTAAGAGCTTCCGCAAAGTGACGGGAATTTTGGCAATTTACGTGCATAAAACACTTGACAGCGATGTGGCAAAACAAAGCAGATAATAAAGTTAAAGGGTACAGCTGCAGCATTAAACCTTAGAAGCATAAGAGGAAAATAATATCAGTGAGACTAACGTCTAAAAAAGACAAGCTGAAAGTCTGCGGTGTTTTGATTGCGCTTAAACAATACCCTGGCTTGTTTTGCCATGGCAGTGAAAGAGGAATTTCTGTACAAGTACTGCAAGTACTGTCATGGCAGTTTTAATATGCAATTAAGTAGTAACAAAATGATTCGAAGATAAAGCCATTGATAGCCAAAGGGGTTGCAGAACTCGTACGATTTTCATTGCTTCAATCAAAGATTCTTAAAGTTATCCGATTTATTAAGAAAACAAGACTTCATTTCATATCACAGACGACGACGCTTAATTAAAATCAAAGCTTCCTTAAAGATTTCAAAACTCTAACCTCTGTATGAATGAATTGACTAAGCTCTTCTGAAAACAAAAGCTTTTATCTTTCAGCAAAGCTTTATGGGAAATTTTTAAAACCATAATTTAAAGAAGCCTAAGTTTTCAGCCTAAAACTTCTACTCTGTACATGAAGAAATCGAAAAAGTGTTCCTAAAATCACAAAAAATCTCCAAACTCTATCCTTTCATCTCTTAGAAAGGCTTTCTAAAACAATAAAAAAATTTACATGTTTTAAATAAACCGACGGAGAACTTTAAAAAGTTGCAGCTTTCATCTGCTAGCAATGCTATCCAACTAAAGAGATAAGCCAAGATAGTTAACCATATGTGGGTTTCGCTCTTAAGACGCTCTTTTTTTATCATCAACGCAAAATATGTACACATACTAATGATTCTTTCCTTTGTGACCGAATTTTTACAAGGTTCACGCAACACACTTATGCATAGTAAAGAGCAAGCTTCGAACTAAATTTTATCTGTTGTTGTTAGTGGCACTTCATCGAAACTCACCCTACACTATAAGGAGTAATGAATACTGTGATTACTTTGAGATAAGATGCCATCTAAAAATGTCATAGCATGAAAGTGAAGTTACCACATAAGTACAAGCTTATAGTATACTAATGGTGAAGGTAAATATTGGAGGTGTGGTTTAGTGGTGTCAAAATCTCATCTTAATTCAGACAAAATTGCTTGCAACATTTTGAAATTAGGTTTCCAGTGTGTGAGGCTGATTGAATGCCTGTGTTGGTAAGGCGGTGATGGAGTAATATAGAGTTGCAATTAAAAAGCTGTAGAAACTTAGACTGTTAAGTTTAGAGAAATACACGAGATATTTTCTAATACACCAATATAAAAAATATATTTATGAAAATTTAGGTGCAGGACGAGAAGAAATTAATTTGTTAAAAACTGTCGAGATCTCGAAATATTAAATTTAAAATTTCTTATTGCATGAAAAGTTAATAAAATAAAATGTTAATGCTTGCAAAATTTAAAAAAAAAATAAAAAATTTCGGGATCCCGAAAAAAAAAATTAAATTACTTAATAGTAATATCAAAATTTGATAAAATGAAAAGTTAATGCATACAATTTTTTTAAATAATTATAAAATTTTCGGGATCCCGAAAATTTGTATTCAGAATTTGTTCATTACTAAACAGTAATTAATAATATAATGTATAAAAACTGTTCTACAACATTTTTTAAGCAACAGAATACAAATTTCGGGATCCCGAAAAATTAAATTAAAATTTTTTAATGAAAATTCGATAAAATTGCAAAAGCTTAAAGTAATGCTTTCAAAATCTTAAAATGATTATAAAAATTTCGGGATGTGAAATTTGACAAACTGCTAGGTATATTTTTAAAATATTACAATAATTATAACAATTTCGGGATCCCGAATATTTATATCTTAAATTTGTGCATCACTAAATGAGAACTAATATTCGAAAATGCCTTAAAACTATTTCACACAATTTTTTTATAGTCAGAAACCCAAAAAAACGGGATCTATTGCACTAATAGCTCAATTTGGACAGATTAGTTCCAAGATATCATATCAACATATTGTACACACATACTTGTATGTATGTACATACATACGTATAGATACGTTACGTGCATCATACTCATTATTATCCTCTTTCGTGCTGGCGCTTATTATTCTTGATTGCGTGGGCTGCTCTCGCATATGCTCTTAGAAATGTGTGTACAGCTAAGTGTATTTGTATTTAGTCACTGAAGCGTAAATGAGTGAATTCATTATGTTTCGCTCATACCGTTACATACACAATACATCTGTACAACATTTCCATTAACTGCCTGCCGTCTCTCATCCTGCCTGTACGGCGTGCTGTTGTGGGCCTTTCGTATGAACGCCTTTTATGCTCGACTTACTCATATTGCAACAATACAATTTGCAACTGAATTTCGCTATTTGCATATCAAATTACGTTCTAAATTGATTTGTCAAATTCGGTATCCTACCAGCTGGGCGCAAATTAGTCATTTTACGAGTGAGAGTGAGTAGTTGGAGCGGCGGAAGTAGCTACCGAGAGGTTGCGGAGGCATCTAGTGCTGGCAACTACTGAGCTGGATAAGTGAGTTGCAATTCATTTGAGGATACAAACATACATACAAAGGCTTCATTCTAGTAGTCTCCTCTATACCCAAGAAAGCTATGTACATATATGCTTTCCTACCTTGCTCTGTATGGTCATTCTCTGCATTGTCCAATTGTGTGCGTTGATTTTGATAAATGTTTTAGCTACGAAACGTGATGCCTTGTTTTAGGAAATTACCACATGTCGCCGCCAATATTAATGATGCTGTTCGTGAACGCACGAATTAATTTTCGGTAGAAGTCATTAGGAAGGGTTATATTCTCCTACTTTTGTGTGATCAACATTTTGAGGTTATGTTGTAATCACTCTCGTCATGTCTTTGTCTACGTTTTAGTTGACATTGATGAGATAACTGACTAATTTCCGCTCGAATTTCGAATTTTCAGTTGATAAATTGCTTTGGAATCTTTTGGTAACCAATTAATTTGTTGATATTGGTAGAATTTTCCTGCCTACGAGTGCTGAGCTTGTAAAAAGGTAAAGCATAGAGCTTTCAATTTAAAAAGACTTTAGTTAAAGTTGAATACATCTAGTTTTAATTCAGCTTTTAAACCTATGTAGATGTAGTAGAATTAGTAGTATAGTAGATAGCATTTTTCGCTTTTAAATATTGCCATACAATTTGATTGAGGTTTGCATCTGCAAAAACAAAAGTATTGCTATACAAATTCTAAAAGCCAAAGTAATTTCCACTTATGTAACGATTTTTTAAATCCTGGAAACACTTTTCATAAGCACTTTTTGAGATGGCATCCAGCTCCTTCCGCGAATTTTGCTTTATCTCTTTGATCGACTGAAAACGGATTCCATTCCCATTTTTCATCGACAGTTTTAATGCTCTCCATGATTGTGGGATCGGAATCTGCACGATAAAGCATGTCCAAAGAGAACTTTTTATGGTACTCTTTTAGAAAAGAATTCAGCTTTATCGGGGCGAAATAATCAATACTGAAATGAATAGAAATACATTTTTCTAATTTTATTTACGCCAACTCATGAATTTTCGACTCGGATAGCTCGACATTTCTGGAACATCACCTCAACTTGAACCATCATAGAAGTTAAATTCAAAATGTTTTAAGTTCTTGAAAATATATCTGCGATATATTTATGGTACATACTTCGATTTCACGAGGAATAAATTTAATTAAGGTTCCATTAAATTGAAGAATTTTACGCAATTCATGTCTAAACTAGATGTTTTCCTTGAATAACCTTGCTTTTTGGAAACCCTAAAGCTCAACTTGAAGGATAATAAAGTTTAAATTGACATTTAACAAGATATTTAAAATACGTATAAGTATATCAATTTCTCTCGGAATAATTTATATTAGAGCTCTTTTTTACTCAGAATTCATATCGGTTCGTATAGTACGAGTACATTGTATCCGTTACACCTTCAAACCATGAAGAGATTTACTGACTAATGTCATAAACAGAGTTTCTTAATCACGAATAAGTAGAAGAATAACACCCTAAATAGACTTCAAGAAAAAGGTTGCAAGACGGCTTAATTATACAATATTAATGCCGTTGTCCCAGTACTGGAATGAGACGAGCCTTTCACTAAGAACAACTTTCTTCGAGATAATTAAACGATCTTTTTATACGATTATATGAAGCACTGTTGATCATTTATGGCTTTTCATTTAGAAAACTTGAGGAAAATAGTGAAAGAACCAGTGGTTAACTGAACAGTACTGAAAGCTTAGTGTAAGCTCTTGCTAGTTGTATGCTATGGCAAGAGCTATATTTAATAAATAATCGGGTTAACTTGCTAATTTATTCGATATCGATATATATTTGCCAAAAGCTTTCAAAGTTCAGCTCAGGAGGTGGAAACTCCATGTTCTAAAAAGAAAACTTCCATTTCATAACATAAAAGTTTTTAGTTAAGTAAAAGTTCAGCTTTTTGGTGGTTTTTTTAATTAAATGAAAGTTTTAATAAAATGAAACTTTTAGGTAAGTTAAGTTTTTAGTAAAGTGAAAGTATTAATAAAGTAAAAGCTTGGGGTGAAGTGAGAATGCTTTTATAAAAAGAAAGGTTGCAAATCTAAAGAAATTGAAGCTTTTCCTTTATAAAACTTTTAGTTAAGTTAAAGCTTTTGATTAAGCTTTAATAAAGTGAAAGCTTTAAGGTATGGCAAATATATAATAAATTTAAAGCTTTTAAACAAGTGAAAGCTTTTAGCGAAGTGAAAGATTTAGTAGACTAAAAGCTTAGAGTCAAATTTAATATTTAGAATGCTTTTAGAAAAAGAAAACTTGAAGTGAAATGAAAGCTTTAATAAATTGAAAGCTTTTAGTTAATTAAAACTTTTAGTTAAGTTAAAGGCTTTAATTAAATGAAAGCTTTTAATAAGTTAAATCTATAACAAATTGAAACTTTTGGTCAAGTAAAAGCTTATAGTTAAGTGAAAGCTTTAATAAAGTAAAAGCTGGGAGGAAATTAAATATGGAATTACATATGAACATTTCAAAAACTATATTAATTCTTTTGCTGATTAACTATCATATGTCATATGTATCATTTGATCCTAAGCATAGATCTAACGGCATTTCACCAATCATTTTTGGTAAAATAAAACATATACTTACGTAAGTAGATATCATTTTAGTAAAGAGGTTTGGGGTAATTTGGTGATATTTCGTTCGAAGGGTACTAAACGTTGAAGATTTTGATTTCATATAAGTTCATAGTAGAATTTTTTATTAAAAATGTGTATGTACATACATACTTATGTGTATGAGAATGTTTGCGTTCGAACTTTGCTACACGACTGCTATATATTTTTATTTTTTCATCCACGGAATGTGGTGCTCGTAAAAGAATGTAAATTGAAATGTGTCCACAGTGTATATGAAATTGGTAATAACAAAAAACGATAACACCAACAATAACAATAACCGTTACAGCAACACACTTGCCATTTGTAGAGTAGGAGTAGCAAAATTGGCAACAGCAGCAACAATCAATTGAAATACGACGAGTGGTTTGGAAGCGTAAAAGCTATTCACGCACAAATGTGGCAAATAAATTATAAAGCAAACAAAAAAAAAAGAAAAAAAATCGAAAGAAATAAGAAAATCAAATGAAAAATCTTTGCACTCCGCGAAAAGCATGTCGCCTTTGAGTGTGCAAACACACAAGTGAGGTTATGTGTATTTATATTTTTGAAAGCTCTGCATTATGCGCCACTTATGCATGTATATAAAAACTGATGTGTGTGCCACCTTGCTGCGTTTATGTGCGGCACTAGTCAGCGTTGCTGTCGCGCGATAGTGCGCAGTGTGGCATGTAGCAGCATGCGGCAATGCTCCCCGGGGATGCACTTTATGTCGAAAATTGCCTCATTGAAAGCTTAGCAAATGCGTTGAAGTAGCGCATGAAAGCGGGCAAAAAGGTATCGAAAGAAAGTGAAAAATATGCGTATAAAGGTAGCGGAAAGGGATATATTCTTGTAAAGACAAATTGCGGTGTGCGATAGCATACTTGTATGCAAGTACATACATATGTACATTAGTGTGTACACATGCATTCAAAACATGTTAGTGAAAGTGGGGTAAATGAGAAACAGATTTTCGACGTTTGAATTTTCGAAGTTTTGAATTTAGTGTGTATTCTACTTTTGATAGATAAAAATTTTCAAAAATAAGTTTTAATATAGTTTAAACCTTCATATATTTAATTTTATATTAGTAATGATATAAATAGTAAACATTTATTATTTCTGAATTTAAATTTAATTTTAATTACAATAAAATTGTTATTAAAAATATAAGTATATAAGCATTAAAAATAAAGAAATGCATAAAATATGCGAATTTATTTTAAATAAAGTATTATAATGAAAACAAATAAATAAAAAAGTAATTGAAAAATTAATAAAAAAATAGAAATAAATTCGCATATTTTAAATAACTATATTTTTTTTTACACATGCATTATAAATGTTCTTTTTAATTATTTCAAAGTTTTGAATATTAGTGTGTATTCTACTTAAAAAAATAGATAAACAATTTTCAAAAATAAGTTTTAATATAGTTTAAACCTTCATATATTTAATTTTATATTAGTAATAATAAATAGTAAACTAATGTTTATTATTAAATGAATTTAAATTTAATTTTAATTACAATAAAATTGTTATTAAAAATATAAGTATATAAGCATTAAAAATAAAGAAATGTATAAAATATGCGAATTTATTTTAAATAAAGTATTATAATGAAAATAAAAAATAAAAAATTAATTGAAAAATATTATTAATAAAATAATTAAAATAAATTAAGCATATTTTAAATAACTATATTTTTATTATAAATGTTGTTTTTAATCATATACAATTTAACATAAATTTATTTATTAAGAAATAAATAAACAATTTAAAAAATTAAAAATATTACTAATAAAAATTTAAATAAATTCGCATAATTTTATTTTATTTAATTATTAATTAATTATTATTTAATTAAATTTTTTGTTTTTTAATTTATAAGTTTTATTATTTTACAGGTTCTATAAATTAATTTTTATTACTTTTGCCTCCTTACTTTCTTTTATTTTATGTCATTTTACATAAGTATATAATACATATTTAATATTTTTCTTCCGAAATTAATTGAATTACATTATTTTTATATACGAGTTTTTATATATTACTAATATTTTTTATTAGTATAATTTTTTTTCAAATATCATTTTTTTCATTATATTTATTTCGTCTTTAACTAATAATTAAATTTTAAAACAATGGAAAAGCTTAATTTAAGTCAATCATAAAAGAAAATAATTGGAAAACTTTACCAGATACTTTTCTAATTAATTAATTACTTTAATGAAAATAGTTCATAAATTCATAAGCAACTGATTTTGACGTTGAAAATTTTTTGTATCAGAAATATTTTTTTTTAATTTATGGCACTTTGCTTAAAGTTATTATAATTTTTTGTGTTTAATATTTTATGCCTTTAATTTATAATTTGACCTTACAGATCTTGTTATTAAATTAAATAAAAATATTATAAAATTTATTTTAATTAAAAAAAAAAAACTTATTAAATTTTAATAATATTTGACTTAGTTTATTTTATTTATGACCATAACATTTCAAAATATTTAACTAAATTTTTGAATAGCTTTTTATTATTTTATTTTATTCAATTATTTTGTTTCATTTTATGGATTTTTTTGTTTGACTTTATTTAAATTGTTTTGATATATATTTTCATTAAATTTTATATTATTTTGCTTTATTTTTACTTAATTTTACTTTATTTAATTTAATTTAGTTTTTATTTAATTTTATTTTATTTTTTAATTAAATTCTGCTTTGTTTTAAAATATTTTTATTTATTTAATTTTATTATATTTTATTATTATTGAATTCTATTTAATTTATATTAATTTTCATAGACATTATTTTGATTTTAATATACTTAATTATATTATCTAATAATTTTTTATTATTTTATTTTATTCAATTATTTTGTTTCATTTTATGGATTTTTTTGTTTGACTTTATTTAAATTGTTTTGATATATATTTTCATAAAATTTTATATTATTTTGCTTTATTTTTATTTAATTTTACTTTATTTAATTTAATTTATTTTATTTATTTTATTTATTTTGTTTTGTTTTAATTGAATTTTTATTTGTTTTAATTTTATTATTTTTATTTTTATTGAATTCTATTTAATTTATATTAATTTTCATAGACTTTATTTTCATTTCAATATATTTAATTATATTATATCATAATTTTTTATAATTTTATTATTATATAATTTAATTTAATTTTTTTTCATTAAACATATTTATTTATTCCTGCCGCTTTAAGTATTTAATTTTCGCTTTATAACATTTACCAGTCACATAAAGTGCAATGTGCGCCTGAAAGTATGCTAGCATCATTCCAGCATTCCGCAGAAATCAACAGCACGGAAAAGCAACCACATTTCGCTCGTAACGGTGCCTGTTTTTTGACTTTCTTCATGCAAGTGACGCTTTTATTTATTGTCACTGAGTCCGATGCAGTCATATACACATATGTGTACATATATGTATGTGCATCTATTACTAAAACTTTAGTGAAGCTAGTGCTGAGTTAGAGTGAACTGCATTTGCTTTATACATATACTAGAGCACACGCTGTATACTCGTATGTGCTTGTCGCATAAATTTCACTCGGCGTTGCTTTTTAAGCAGAGTTTGCTGACGGTATAGTGCTAAAACACACACACATATGTATATTGAGATGGTCGTATATGTGGGCATATTAATATTTCCCATACTATGATGGCACTCTCAGAGTGTAGTAGGCGCTGACATCCGCATTGTCACAACACTAACCAACTACCATGCAGGCAAGGCAACACAGCTTTAACTGCGAGTTTTTCCTTTTATGTTTTGTATGTGTTTTTTGTTAACTCTTCTATACCTTCGTTAACTTTTTTGTTGTTAGCTAAGCATTTGCAGTTTTACTGTTGCATATTTTTGCATACTGCTGACGATGAAAAACAATTGTATTTTCGTTTTCTTTTTTTGTTTTTCATTTTCAACGCTTTAGGCGCTTTGCTCGTTGCAGTTTTTTATTATTTGTTTTTGTTGGTTTTGTTGGCCACCGCCATGTCAATGGCATGTGTACTCCCACTCAAAGACTTGACGAACTGTTGTCACTCAAATTGTTGATGACAACATAAATTTATGGGCGTTTTTTGCGCTCTTATGCGTTTTTGCATGCAAAATTAATTTCACCATAGCAGTGAGGAGAAAAAACATTTCGCTCGCATTTTTTCTATTCATTAATTCGTTGTTTAATTTAAATTGTTTTTGTTGGCTTTATTCTTCTCATGATGTGAAAATTTAATATTCCAAATAAATAGAGTTATAACGGGTAAGTGTGGTAAATAAATTATTAAACATTTTTAATGAAAAAAATTTAATTTAATAGGTGAATTCATTATTTTTATTAAAAAACAAATTGCACACAAAGTTAATAGTCAAAAAAATTGGCATATAGTGGATAAGTTTGGTGAAAAGGATACCTATTGATTTAAAGTACGTTTTTCAATGATAAAAAACTAGAATTTGGGATTTAAATTAAAATATCTTACGAAAAATGGCGCTTATAAATTTGATGGGTTAAATAGATTGGCACATGTTAGCTAAGTGTGGCGAAAAAGAATAGTTTATGAAGCTTTTTAATTAGAAAAATTAGAGCAATTTGAGAGTTAAAGTTTATCTTTGTAATAAAATATTGCATTTATGTCCTATAATTGTCAAGTTATTTGACAGATAGTACTCAAGTGTGGTGAAAAAGTCACTAAGTGAATTTATAAAGGATTTTTGTGATAAAAGCTCAAAATATATATGTAATATATACTATTAGGAAAAAGTTGTTGAAAGCTACCAGTTAACTTTCAAGTGTGGTGAGAAAAAATATTTGGTAAATTTATAAAGATTTTTTATAATAAAAACTAAAAGTTTGAAAGCTTGATTAAAGAAAGAAATAATACATATTAGCAATCAAGTTGCAAAAGCCAGGTTTAGAGTTGAATTGTGAGTGATTCACTGGGCCTTTTTCAACAATATTCACCATAGCTCATTTTTTGTTGCTTTCTCCTTCGCATTATGTATATGGACATATATATCCATTTACGAAATAACATGTCCAAGAAATTGACAAATAGTACCGAAGTGTGGTGAAAAAGTCATTAGCCGCACTTTTTAAAATTTTGTATGATACAATTTTTATTTTTCTGAATTAAATACGTTATTTTTAAGAGAAAAGTTGCATTTATGAATTTAGTTGTTGAAATAAATGCACAGATAATGTTAAAGTGTGGTGGGAGAAATATATGGTGAGTTCATAAAGGCTTTCAATGACAAAAAATCATATTTTTAAAGTTGAATTTAACATTGAAAAATAAAAAAATTACGTTAATTAACATTAAACATTAAATAAATTGACAGTTAACGTTCAAGTGTGGTGAAAAAGATATTTGATGCATTTAAGAGGGTTCTTTGATTCCTTCAAACTTTGAGAGCTCAATTAAATGAGCAGAATAGTATCAGAATTAAAATTCTCAAAGAAAAAAGCGCAAAGCAAAGTTGAGCTGTGGGTGATTTGATATTACTTTTACAACATAATTCATCATAGCTAATCCTTCGCTGCTTTTTTCCTCGAATATGTATATTTCACGCAAGTATACATATTTAAAATATTACCTCATGATATAAACACTCCTCTACGAGTACGTCTAACTCTAACCTCTCCTCTGTGCATATTAGCCGCCATTTCGAGTACAAACTTTACTTTAAATTCGAAACCATTAAGTTACCCTAAGCAACGCGGGATTTATGGCATTTAATGCACGCATTTAACCTACAAAACGATTTTCAGAACACCTTTGCACTAAACTTACTTTAACGGTACTATTTAAATTGCCAAGCGCCTAAGAGCATGCTATAAATCTTCAAAGCTCACAAGGTACACATGAGCTGCCTGAGCTGCACGCCTGTGTATGGTAGCTTCGACGGCTTTTATGATAATCAGCGCTGTTATGACTTTGCCTTTGCTGGCTGCTGAAGTTGTTGTTATTGGTGCTTATTTATTTGCATTTAGAGAAATTGAAAAGAAGCGGAGCTGTGTATTGCAGCTTAGTGTTAGTCACTTTGCAGATGTTAGTAGTGGATTTGGCTGCTTTCTTGTTGAAGCTTTGAGTTCTTTCAGCTTGCTTGAGGGTAAATATCTCAATTTCTGGGAGTAACGTAACGGAATCTGTGATTTGCAGTAATAGAAATGTGTGCAGCTGGAATGAGAGCTAATGTTATGTATTACAGCAACAACATATCAGAGACTGAGATATGTAGCTCAATTTCTGGCACAGTGGTTGCCAGACTAAAAAAAAATAAAGGAAAATATAATGAAAAATGAAGTGTGTAAACTTTAAATATATAATAATTATATAATTTCATTTAGTTAGAAATATATAGACGAATTAAAAAAAATAAGGAGTTGCCACTTTGTGAAAATTTTTTCATAAATTTTATGTGATTTGCAGTAATAGAAATGTGTATAGCCGGAATAAGAGCTAAAGTTATGTATTTCAGCAACATATCTTAGATAGCTCAATTTCTGGCACAGTGGTTGCCAGACTCAAAAAAATTAAAAGAAAAGTATAATGAAAAATTAAATGTGTAAACTTTAAATATATAATAATTATATAATTTCATTTAGTTAGAAATATATAGACGAATTAAAAAAAAATAAGGAGTTGCCACTTTGTGAAAATTTTTTCATAAATTTTATATGGCATAGCTTAACAGTAATATTGTAAATTTGTGTTGCTACTTACAAAAAAAAAAATATAAAAATAATTTGTATAAAAATATATATTTTTTTTTAATATAAAATTACTTTATTTAAATTGAAGACTATTCTCCCTCAAACTGTTTAATATCGGCACACATATTATAAAATAGAGTTACCACCAATCGCAATAAAAAATCAGATGTTAAACAAGGTCGGTCAGGCTTTTAAAAAAATATTTCGAAAAGTATTTGGCGATATTTTATATAAAAAAGTTTATAACAGTGTTGCCAATAATTTTTAAAAAAGTAAAATAAAATCTCTATACTATTAAGAAATTAAACTAATTTTTTTAAGTATCTACGCAAGGAATTATTTGGATCTGACAACAATAGCATATTGCTGTCATACAAACTGATCTGCATCTGGAAATTTTTTTTTACTTCACGAGATATCTTCCCGAAATTTGGCACGGTTTACTGCTTAAGCCATTGGTACAATATTGGAAGATATAGTTCAGATCGGATCAGTGTAACATTTAGCTGTCATACAAACTGGTAGATCAAAATCCTGCTCCTGTAAGGAAAACATTTTTATTTGACGAGATATCTTCCTGAAATTTGGCAAGGTTTATTGCTTAAGGCATCGGTACAATTTTCGAAAAAAGTGTTCAGATCGGATCACTTTAACATATAGCAGCTGTCATACAAACGGAACGATCAAAATTAATTTTTTGTATGGAATTTGGTTTTTTAAGAAGATATCTCTATCAAATTTCGCAAGAATTGCCCCCTAAGATAACGGTACAATCTCCGAAGATATTGTTCAGACCGAATCACTATAGCGCATAGTTGCCATACAAACTGAAGGATCAAAACCAATCTTCGGAGAAACTGAAATTAAAGTTGTTTCTTGATTTTCATTGAATTTAAATACAGTTATGTAGTTATGTATTTAAATTTGAAGCTCCCGCATTTACATCAGCAGCCACTGCAGACGATTTATTGCTCTCACAATAAAGAAAACAAAGAGAACTTTCAGATTTTGTATTTACACAGACTCATTGGCAGTATCATTTGCTGTGTTTATTTAAAAACGCAACATGTAAATGTTAGTATCTGTATTTACGTGTGTAGGTAAATGTGTGTGTATTATTTGCTCGTCTTTAATATATTTGCATTGCGCAATTACCCAAAAGCTATGGCAAATAGACAGCTAAATACTATAGGGTAAGCTGGAAGTTCATTTCTAAGAGCCTTTGTGTGTATGTGTGTATGCATTTGTTTGTGGAAAAACAGACAATTATAAAGCGAAGACGGCATGTAAGCAAAGGGGGCGCTTTGAAATGAAAACCATAAATTTGTTTACTCAAATACATAAATATGAGAATGATACGCTGACAATTTTCAAGGTAGCAGCTGAGTTCGATGCGGAATTGAAATACACACAAAACAGATAAGAGAGTAGAAAGGATATAAATATATACGCGTATGTACATATGTGTTTATGTATTTATGACTATATATGTATGCGTGAATTCATATCCCTTTGGGTAATGCAATAAAAAGCGGAGAAGATGAAAATCATTGCTAGAAAATAGAAAATCGATTTGCTCAAGTGCTTCCAACCCCAGAAAATTAAAGAAAAAACGTCGGCAAATCAATGCAAACAAAAATAATGAATTATTAATAAACCTGCCGAGCAACTATACGTATCTAAGCGGGAAATCCTTTTTGCCGTTTTCTTGTAAAATACAAACAAATCAACGTAGCATAGCGCTGGGGCAGGAAAAAGAAGTAAAATCTGCTCTCCACTGGCAATGCTATTCAAAGCACAAATCAAAGTGAAAGTGAGTCCCAAGCGTGTTGTCAGCTGAGTGGACAACGGCAAGGCGCGCGTGTCCTTGCAGGATAACACATTGGCTCTGCTGGTGTAGTGGCAGCGCCGCGTACGCTAGCAGCTTATTTAAATTCTATGCAAATAAGCAGACGAAATGTGAAAATAAATGTAGTGCTTTCGGGTATAGACGCTTGTAAGCGCACGATGGGCGAAAAAAGGAAGCAAATCTGCCATTACGACAATGAAATGCGCAAACAAGAAATTGAAAATTGTATGCATTGCAGTAAATAGCTTTTATTTAAACAAAGTAAGTAAGCTGTTTAAGTGCAGAAAAGCGCATTTACCTTGAAATTTGCATTGCTTAAAGGACCGCCAAAGGACGCAGCCATATAGCCGGACAGCAGAGACATTTTGTTGCATAAATAGATCTTGGAGCTCAGCGTATTTGCATTTAAAACAATGAAATGTAGCTAAAATCAATACTGAACGCATATAAGATACATGCTAAGACAAACTTTGTAGAAATGTAAAATGAAAAAATAACTGGTATAACTCACCAAAACAGGCAGAAGGACAAACCGATAAAATTACAAGCACTAATACTAAGCTAAACACAATTTTAAAGGTATAGCGCATTATAGCAAATCGTTTTTTCAACTGGTATAAATTACTAAAACTTAGGCGAAAATAACCAACAACTGGTATAAATAACTGAAACTGGTATAAACAAATATATATAAAATGTCAAGCCCACTAATGGGGTATGCACAAATTTCAAGAATTAGCGAATCGAAAAGCTAACTAGTATAAGTCATTAAAACTGTCTTTAAAATTGGAGACTAAAAACTACCACTTTACTGAGATATACCCTAACTGCAAAGAATAATTAATTGAAAAATCAACTGGTATAAAGTATTGAAAATTCGGTCTAAAAACACTAAAAATCATAAGCCACTAAAACTGGCATAAAATTGGAGACTAACTAACGATCACTTTAATGAGATATACAAAAACTTCAAAGAATAATAAATTAAAACCCCAACTGGTATAAACCGCTAAAACTTAGGCAAAAAATTAGCAACTGGTATAAATAACTGAAACTGGCATAAACAAATATATGTATATAAAATGTAAAGCCCACTTATAGAATATGCACAAATTTCAAGAATTAGCGAATCAAAAAACCAACTAGTATAAGTCATTAAAACTGGCTTTAAAATTTGAGACTAAAAACTACCACTTTACTAACTTCGAAGGATAATTAATTGAAAAATCAACGGGTATAAAGTACTAAAACTTCGGTCTAAAATCACTAAAAATCATAAGCTACTAAAACTGGCATAAAATTGGAGACTAACTAACGATCACTTTATTGAGATATACAAAAACTTCAAAGAATAATTAATTGAAAAATCAACTGGTATAAAACAATAAAAATGAGGCTTAAAAACAAACAACTGGTATAAACCACTAAAACTGGAACAAAAAATTAAGGATAAAAAAGCGACACAAAAACCTAGAGTGGCGAAACTTTAAAGAAGAAACCGGTATAAATCAATAAATAATTTTGATGTTGCCTTTAGTGTAGCGATACTTAAATGTAGTAACTGATATAACCACTCAAACTGGCATAAAAAGTAAAGACAAGCACTTTACTGAGTGTTATCCAAGCAAACTGGTATAACTCACTCAAACTGGCATAAAAAGTAAAGACAAGCACTTTAGTGAGTGTTATGCAAACCCTCGTGTTTAAACTTATCCAAATAATTTTGTTAGCATCCAATAATTATGTGCCCGCGCTCATAAGTTTTTTAACAAGAGAGCGGCACTTGCACTTATCTCGCATAAAAGTGCCGAATAGAACTCGATTAAATTATATATATGTGAAAACACTTTCATCATAAGCATTTAGTCACGGTGTTGCATTTAAAGCAATGAAAGCAGCTAGAATCAATATACGAGTACACTCTTATTAGATAGTACCAACATACAAGCAATCATCGATGCGACTAGTTTTGAAGAGCATCGAATAGAACATAGAACTGGCATAAATCAATAAACAAATAAAAATTTAACAGTGAGTGGCTATACTTCTCACTGAGTTATACACAAACTATCTTATACTGAAATCAACTCTTTCTCGAACGTCTATATTACAAATATATTATTTATATACCACCGTTTGCACCAAACCAAATAAAATCTCTCAGACTTACCTGACTGAGTTCATCTCCCGAGTAACGCTTGCATTTCGGCAACAAGGCCTGCATATCATCCTCGAACTGTTCATCGCCACAGCAGCTGCTATCTGCCGCATCCAGCGAGTGAAATTGCTCTGATATGTTATCATGATGTTGAACGCCATCGTGTGTGCCGCCGAGTCCAGCGCCAGTGTGCCGATTGCTGGTGTTAATGCCGCCGCTGTTGCTACCATGCAAATCGAAGCATAAATTGGTGGCACCACCAACAACACCATCGCCCATGCCATTACTGTCACTTCCTTTAATGGAATCTAAACCACAGAATGGCAGACGTCGATTACCGGCTGTGTTATTGCTATTGCAGTTGTTGTTGTTGCTATTATTATTATTGTTGTGTGCCGCATTGCCTGTTGCTGCTGCGGCCGCTGTAGCCGTTGTGGACTTTAATTGATTCAGTGTTGTTGCTGGCGGCACGGCTGATGTGGTCAACTGTGTGCTGGAGTCGGAGGTCCTGCAAATGAGACGAAGCAGATGGGTTGATTAGTAAGGCGTTACAGAGTAAAGTTAGAAAATTTTTGTGGCCGGAAGGCGATGCTAAAACGATTTTCAGGTTTTAAAGAGCTTATGAAGGTGTTTTGAACTTGGCTTTTTATTACTTTTTGGTATGAAGTTATATATGCATATAGATTAATTGATACTCATAAAGCATATAGTCAAAAATTAAAAAAAAATTCAAATACGCTCCTTAATTTACCACTTTCGATTGTATGAGATGCCGAAATGGAATTTTCATTTAATTTACTAAAACTAATTCCTGAGCACATCGTCTTCAATTACATAATTACTCCAAATATTCAACAAGTGAAGCCATTGGCTTTACCCTCTGCAGCTTAAAGCTTTACTACGGCACTTCTCGTCTTCTTCCGGTGCTATCTGCTTTCGCTTGACTTTTGCATGTCTACAGTTCATTAAACGCCACTCGCTTAATTTTGTTTCAGCTGCGATTTGTCTAATTTAATCGGGGCATTTAATACACTCCATCTCTATGATTGCGTAGTTTGAATAATCAATTTTCTGGCATGCAAGTTGCTCGTCTAGTAAGTCACCATACCTTTGAAAGTGGCGAAACAAACATACAACTCGTACATGTGGTGTATGTATATATATTTACAAAGTTTGTAGGTTTATCATTTCAGTATTAAAGAATACAATAATCAACGATAAAAAAGGTTCCTATCAGGGACCTAAACCTCCTACATAATAATGTGTTGTCAAAAAAGTCTTGCGGTATTTTTATTGAATTTTTTTTTTAATTGAAATTGAAATGAATTTTTGATGATTCATGCCCAGCTCTTGACCAATGCTACGGCTGCTACTATGCCGGTCTCCTTCGACCAATTCAGCGATTTTATCGCAATTTTCGACGACAGGCCTTCCGGAGCGTGGCGCATCTTGGACCACCTCTACACCAGAACGAAAACGTTGAAGCCATCGTTGTGCGGTGGAAATGGAAACTGTATCGGGTCCATAAACTGCACAAATTTTATTGGCGGCTTGAGATGCATTTTTGCCTTTATCGTAGTAGTACTGTAAAATATGCCGTATTTTCTCTTTATTTTGCTCCATGTTTGCGACGCTATAACTCACGAATGACTTAAAAGAAACGACAATCAATCAAACACGTATTAGCGCGTGAAATGGGCTTTCCAAAAAGGTATAGTAGGTATAGCATGACCCGATGCGACGAATAAAACTAGAACTACGCGCTTTCAGCGCCAACTAGCGAAAATAACGCAAGACTTTTTTGATAACCTATTATATCACAAGATCCTTACAAATCGACAAAGATCTTTAAGCCCCTCAGACTGGTTCGCCGAAGTTAAGACTGCCGAGTTGTTTCAAGGCTGGACAATGAAAGCGAATGTACCTGTATGCTTCCACCCCATTTTCCTTCATACAACTTTCCCAACTTTTAACCTTAGCTGGTGAATGCCTTTTGGATAATGTAATAATAATATGAACTTTCCTAAGAGCAAGTATGCTGAACTATCTTTTGCGTTCTACTCAGGGTGAAAAGCAGCTGGAAGTCACTTAGGAGCGGTATCGTCGACCAGCACCTTCTTCGAAAATAAAATAATATCTTACAGCTTTAAAAATTTAAAAAGATATTTCTAAATGATGTAAACATCCAATTTCATTAGATTTTTATTAACAAATCGAAATATTATTAAAAAATATATGTATAGATTTCCAACCGTATTGCAGTTTTCTGAAGAAAGTTGCAAACTTCCATTTAATTTGGCGGCTTATCAAATCATCAAACTTGTAGAATAAAATTGCACTGTGCATCCAATAAAAATACTCTGCTCTACTTTGCTGTTTAGGGAAAAAGTGTGGACTCTCTCCAAAAGTGATGTTTTGGCTCTACGAAACCGTAGTCAAGCCAATAATGTTGTATGGGGTATTCGTCTGGTGTAAGGCGCTCGAAAATGCTACACTTGCTAAGAAGCTTGAACTTGTCAAAGAGCAGCTCTCATAAGCAACTCTGGTGTACTGCGAACAATATGTGATTTTATACATAGCGCCCGTGGAGAATGCAGCCTCCAGCTTCGAAGTGAGCCTTAAGGCTAAGGGAAGGCGCATATGAAGAGGTTCGAACAAGAATACGCCGAAATTCTCTCCTGCTACAACGTGGATCACTGCCTCGGCGAGACTACTTTTGGAGCCTTTGTCTCTGCTAACATACCGCTGGTCGCTGGGGAGATTTTTTTACCAATAAGTTTAGAGCTAGGAAAGGTTGGAAGCGGAATTTTCTGTAAGGAGACTTCCATAAATCTTAGCCTTAGGCTACCGGTCCACTGTAGTAGTTATAAGTGGCTGCTACTAAGGTAGCTGTAGACGTACTGCAAATGTATTATATCAGCAATTTAAGATAGTAAGATAATTGTAAGCAAGTTTTTAGAGCTTAATTTTATTTATAAATATATACATATATCTTTTGACTATTCCAATAATTTTGTTCACTTTTTCATAACGCCTTATATTTTTAGAAATGTCTGGCAAGTTTATTTTGTTTAATTCTGTATTGATCCATCATATTTAAAGAAATAGTAGATATATTCAATTAAAACGGTCTGCTTTGTCAAACTTCAAACAAAAGTTTCTATTATAAGACGCAGAAATATTTTGTAGCCTTGATGTGCTTGCTTTCCTACAACAATTTATATGTACAAATTTATTTATTGAATAAAAATATGAAAACATCAAAATAAATTCCTCAAGCGTCGTAATTCCTCTAGTTTACAAAAGTTTTTACACTTGAACGCTTAACAATGTGTTCGAGCACCTTTTGAGCAATTTCTACAGACAACAACTCATGTGATATTAGGGGCAGCGCACAAGCCATGGACATGCAAGCATAAATATAAATGCCAGCAGAAGGGATTAATATTTTCTAACACAATAATCAACAACAATGCACGACGAGGCAAATTGAATTTTGCAATTTGTTGGCATAAAAATCTTACACATGACTCGTTTTAATGGAAGCTTTGTGGGCAAAAGTGCGTGCTTTCAGTGCTTTACATTTTAATGCTATGCTTTATAGTATGTATAGTATGTACATATATAGATTTCTAAAAGATTTACAAATAATGAAAATATTTTATAGAGATTATGTGTGGAATTTTAAATGGTTTGTTTTGAAGCAACAAAGAAGAAAAAGCTGTAAAAGCTTTCATGAAACTTACTTACGTATTTACATAGTATTTCTAGTGGTGATAAAAGCAATAAGAAATAATGGGTATTCATACACATATATACATTATAATTGCAAAATCGCATTAATAAAAATGTAAATTACGACATATTGCGTAAATATTTTTGTAGAGAATTGAGTGAAAATGCGTGCTTTTAAAAAGTTCCAATCGTTGCTGTGTATAATGTGTAAGAAAAATTCTAAAAAATTGGCTTTACGTTGATATACGCGTATCTTCCGATTTCTCTACTTTTTAGCTACCAAACAATTTTTGTGAAGTTCAGTTCGAGAATTCCTAACTACATAAGAATGTATCGTCTAAGCTTTGGTATACATTTTTTTACGATTTCCGACCAACTTTAGCCGTTTGTTATGCGAGCTTCATTTCTGTCCCGCTTTGTCGTTAAAATCTGCTCGATAAAATATTGACCATCCGAATAATGTATTGCAGTTTATGTTTCTAAAGTTCAAAATAAGTTTCGCAGGTTAACTAACTACCTGAGAAAGTTACATAAAATACCTTTCAAATAATTTGGTTTCAACATGAGCTTTTAGTTAACTCATTCAACACAGTTTTAATAGCTTAATTTTTGCGCTGGGGAATTGGAAAAAGCTTAATAATCAAAGCAATGGGCTATGTTATTTTTATCCTAAACTAGTGCTTAACAAAATGCATACTAAATTATGTTATTAGTAGATATACATATATAGACTGAATGAAAGAAGTTGGCAAATAATTCTCAAAGCCTACTCCATAATTAACCTTTAATATTCCTACTTCTTAATTCAACTTTACGGTTTGAGCTTTTTGCAACGATCTTTTATTTTTCCATTTTTTATTTCTAATTCGTAAATGAGCTTTAAGCTTCCAGCTTTTTATAAGAAACTCTTGGTTTACCATTTCATTCCTACTTCCTAACTAAACTTTTGTTCGAGCTATTTGTAATGATTCTTTTATTTTTTCATTTAATTTATATTTTGTAATTGAGCTTTAAGCTTCGAGCATTTTATAAGAATCTTTTGGTTTACCATTTCATTCTTACTTCCTAATTCAACTTTAAGGTTCGAGCTTTTTGCAACGATCTTTTATTTTTCCAATTTTTATTTTTTATTTCTAATTTGTAAATGACCTTTAAGCTTCCAGCTTTTTATAAGAATCTCTTGATTTACCATTTTATTCCTACTTCTTAACTAAACTTTATGGTTAGAGCTTTTTGTAATGATACTTTTATTTTTCATTTAATTTATATTTTGTAATTGAGCTTTAAGCTTCGAGCTTTTTATAAGAATCTTATGATTTACCATTTCATCATTTCTCTAGGTATGTTTTGTTAAATTTGATGAATGGAGAAAATATATTGTACTATACATACATACATATATAGGAGCAATATGAATGATTTTAAAGTCCAATGGTCTCGAAGGCCTGGTATTTATAAGAACAATTTGAATACAAGGAAGTATTGTCATAAAATTCGTTTTATAGAATAATAGGAGAGTGACTTAAATACGCTCAAAATCAATGCTTTTCCGTATTTGCTAGTTGAGCTAAAAGTTTAGACTTTTTATAGTAATTACAGCAAGCATGGTTTCTTGATCAATTCAATTGGAACTGTCAGGGCTTTTTTTGTGAACAAAATAATCTAAAAGAAGGCGAAAGGGAGTAGTAAGCAGATCATTTGGTTACTTGAAAATTAAAAATCTCAAAGACTTAGAGTTTTTAAGATCAAGTTGAATTCAGTAAACAGATTTTAACAAGTTCGTCGTAATAAAGTATTAAAGCTTAGAAGGGCTTTAAATGTCTATATAGAGAAGGGAGAACTTCTTTGCAATATCTAGTTTACTCTGTGTGGGACTAATTGTTTGAACAATAAGTCTATGTGGCCTCGGTTTCAAGCTGAAATCTCATTCCTAGTCGAGAACAATTTAAAAAAAATGTGTGAGCGAACGTGCCTTTGAGCTTTTAACTTTTTGCATTTACGAATTGCTTCGAAGTTAATGTGAAAAATTATAACAAAGTTTTATGACGTCGAAAAGAAAAATTTAAAATAAAGTTTATTGAACGAGCTTTTGTGCTTTTAACTGATTTATATTCTGGTTCGAATTTAATGTTAAAAATAATTCGGAACTTGTATGACGTCTAAAAGAACAATTTCAAAGAAAAGTATGATCGAACGAGCTTTTGAACTTTTAACTGTTATATTACTCTGTTTCGAATTTAGTGTTTTAGCATGTTTCACGTCTCTATGAGACATTTAAGTGCTATAAATATTATTTTTTCTTCTTTGTAACTAGATTATTCCGAGATTCTTATTTTTGTGCAGAGTTTCAGCTTTAAAATACAATTTTAATTTACATTCAAACATAGTATTATTTTTTGTGAAATGTTTATATTTCCTTTCTCTATCTCTCTCACTCTCACTCTCCTTCCTCTTCTGCCTCTAACATTCCCTCACCTCTTAAACAATTTAAAAACTCGATTTAATTAGTGTGCCCAAGTAACGCGCCACAGTAGTGGTTGTTGTACAGCGCCAATTGGCCAACTCTATGTCTAGCTCAATAACCGAGTTGACATGGGCACTTAAATAGGTTAGCTTGACAACTTTGTGCATGTAAAGTGAAAAAAATGAATTAATGCTAAATAACTTTATGTTGAACATTGTGCCTGTGCAACAAAAAAATGCGCCGCTTTTGTCTAATTAATGTTGAAAAATGTGAAAAATAGCACAATACAAAGGCTGCTGTTGTACTTCGTAACGAAAAGGGGTCGGGGTAGGTCGTGCATGCCACAAGGGTTTCACTCTTCGCACAAAGCCACAAAGCGCTTTCATGTTATGAGGGTGGCTTACCGCCCCCACTCCACCGCTACAAACTCCAGGCACGGTCCATCAGCGTCATTGTATAACTTGTAAGGCTTGAACTTTTTTGTTCACGCTCGCTCGGGAAAGCAAGTGGAAATGTTGGCTTTTATATAATGCGCACTCGGCTGGCTGACTGACTGACTGGTGGCTGCTGTACGCACGCTTAAGTAGGGCAACAAGTTGCTTATTTGGTTAATTAACATTAATGATGTCTGGTCGAGGTTGAAACGAGTACCAGCTGAAGTGCGGCCAGAACGAAGCGCCGCTCGGCAAACGCAGTAGTCGGTGGTGACTTGCTCATGTTTATGTTACGGAAATGTTGTTTTAAAGCAGGAAAATTAAGCTAAGCAAAGCTTTGTTGCTGTGTGAAAATCGATGAGTGCCACTGCCGCTGGGCATAATTAGCAGCAGGCGTGACAGCCCCGAGCCAAAAGGTAAATGGCATTTTTCATCTGCCTTGTACTAACTACATTATTTATTTATTAAATTGTAATTATGTATTTAATTGTTATATTTGCTTTAGTTTTCTGCCTTCAAGCAGCTCACCAATTGCTGAGGTTGTATACTACGCTCTCTTATCTTTACCGTTGTTTTACCTATATTTTGAGCGCAGCTGAGAAGAAAAAATTTGAAGCAAAACTGCAAAATAAATACAGGCAAGCTCGAGTTGATACCATTTAGTTATGATTGACTATGATTTTATGAAAGCTATCAGGTAAAAGCTTTTTAAAAATTTATTAAATCTTTCGACTTCGTTTCCATGATGGTCGGATCCACGCTATCGGAACATACACAGTTTTTTTATACGACCAAGCATGGCTAAAAATACAGCTCGTATTTTTCTGTCGGTACAACAACACTAACATAGCTGTTTTTAGACAGTATTAGACACTAACTGCAGCTTAACGGAGCTTTTGACTCCGTTGCCAAGCTAGTCAAGTTTACGTAACCTAGGTAACCGAACATACATATTTCATGGCCAACTTGTCAGACTGTTTTTTGTAGTGCTACAACAATAATTATAAAGCTTTCGTCTACATAGCAGATGAATTGAACTTTTGTCTCGTTTTCTCCGATGGTCGAATCTAAGTAACTTTAATAGATCCGGATTTATATTTGACAAGGAACTGTTATTCATTCGCTTAGAATGGCTAACTCTTTGTATTTTTATGTAGAACCAAGGATTCTTTTGGTATTGGTTCTTCTAATGTTACCAAGTATATAAAATCTATCCTCCTCGCATTTACACGTTCAGCATTCTTCAGGAAAAACCCCAATTCAACCAATAAAAGAATGCTACTCCTTCAACCATTGATACCTTTTTCCCTTTGTATCAAATGTGGAATTATTTTCTTCGGTATCAGAGTGCTCACGCCTTAGAACTATTAAGCTTTACTACTATTAGCTAAAGGTTAGAGCTTTAATTATCACTTGGCAGTTCACAAAGTCGCATAACTAAGTTCTGTATCATCTTTCAGAGGTTCAAGGAGCTCTTACTAGACACTGAATGGATCGGAATTCATGCGGTGAGATTGAACATATTACTATATGCCAGCTGCAGCAGCTGATTGGAAGAATATGATATATGTAGAATCATCTCAACACTTCCACCTTGAATGTTTCGTTTTGCGGAACTTTGGACCTCATACCTCACGGACTACTTTGGACCTCATACTTTTAAACATCTAGGTGAAATAGCGGAAATACAAATAAGCAGATTTGTGATGGATTCAACTTGTTTTGCTCATATCCAGCTACTGGAGGTTTTCGTCTGACTTCACAAAGTACTGCACGTAACAGTCTAGGTGTGATCCCCGTTTAGGGATCGGACAACTAACATAACTTAATCTAAGATCTCTTAGTTTAGATAGTCTTAATGACCACTCAAGATTGCGAAAAGATCTCTAGTTTGATCATTTATTGGACTACTTCAATAACTCATAGAGACAAACTTTTAAATTTTAGTGGAGAGTAATACTTTAAGGTTGATTTAAAAGTAATAACGGGTTCATATTGCTTATGAAAATCTTGTTCTGTAATTTTGGATTTCTCACGTCATAAAGTTCGTAAAAATGTGGAAATATATGAAGTGGCAAAGCAAGTTTCTTTGACACTTGACAGCTGTATGTCAAATTTTCTTATAGTCATATAGTATAGTATAGTCAAAAATTATGAGAAGGCATTTACTTATATGATCAAAATATAGTACGCTAAAAGGTTTCTAGTATTAATTACAGTTATTTTTTCTTTACGCATGATATTGCGCTTTGCTTATTCATTCTCAAGTCTTGAGTCGCTCTATCACTATTCATCTCATCTTTACTTTTTCCGCTCTCATTTCAATCGCAGTTGACAGCCCTCTTCGCTTTTCGCTACATTATGACAGCATTGTGTAACTTGTCACACAGTTTGCCGTTTGACACCCGCAGGCTGTTGTGCCAGCTGTCAAAAAGTTAATTTGCGGCACATTTTTCGCGCCGTCATTGGCGTATGGATAAGAGAAAGAGTATATAAAAAATATATACATAATTTTACGCTATTTTAATATTTCCAGTGGCACATTTTTTATTGCTAAACTGACATGATTAATGAATTTGCACATACAACGACAACAAAAAGGATGGCAGCATTTCGTTTGTCGTCTATCAGCAGCAAGGCGTTGCAGTGACCGGGTAAGCAGCTTTCAATTCCATATACTATGCGTCTTATCGACTTGCCACGCAGCTTTCTTACTCGGCAACCGAAGCCACTTACGCCGCTAGCGCAATGAGCTTCCACAATTTTGCTAGCTGAGTGATGGATTTAAGCGATAATAACTTATGGCCGCCAAAGTGGCAACACTCACACGCCCGGCACTGCTTTTTCACGCTAATAAAAATAATAATAACGGAATTTTGACACTTGCTTAAAATGTCATTTGTTGTGGCTGCTGCCAGCGCTGCTGCTGTTGCAATATTGTCAGAATGCGCCGCCTCGCTGTTGTCCGCAAGTGTTCGGGGTGATTTGTCTTTGTCACACTTCCCCACACGCACAGCATTTTTGTCGTTTAACGTCAGTGTCAGCATTTAATGAGTATTTTACAACGTGTGGAAAGTTCGCATTTTTTGTTGCAGCGCCTCTTAACGCACTCTCGGCGTGTACTAACAGGAAGTACGGCACGTAAGTGGTTTACATGACTCGTTTATTAGTAATCTGTTGCAGGAAAATTGATTATACTCGAAGGAGTTGTGGCACTAAATGCTTATAGCGGTTGAAGAAAAGAATTAAATTGACGGAAAATCAAGTAAAAGACAAGAAGCTAGAGTTTCCTGGAGGGCTTTAGTGGATTGTGCTTTGAACTTGAAAATCTAATACAAATTTATAAAAGGATGATTTTGGAGGGAATTACGGAATATTTGCGCTTATATTATGGACACATATTTAATATTTCCAAGTAATTAAAGGAAGCGAGACGCATTTGCAGAAAAAACAAGAAAGATGCCGAAATGCGTGTGTACGAAGAACTTGACAACCTGGCCGGTGGGGCTAACGCTCGAAAATTCTGCGAGAAGATGTGGCGACTAACAGAAGGTTTCAAAATCGGAGCATACTCTTGTAGAAGCACAGAGCTGATCTAGTGTTTGATGCCCAGGAAATACAGAAATTATAGAGGAGACACTTCTCCATTCTGCTAAATGCCAGTGAAAGAAGATGTCGAACGCGATTCCCCAATCATTGAAGATGGGGCAGACGTTCTATTGCTCGACCATGAAGAAGTTGGTATAGGAATTACCCGTCTGAAGAACAACAAAGCGGCGAGGGCCGATGGCACCAACGACCGTGCGATAAGCCTCCACAACATCGTATATAAGGTTCTATGGAGCGTACTGTGTGAAAGAATGAAGCACACCATCAATAAACTGATTGAACCTTATCACCAAGCGTTGATTTAGCCATGCTCGTCTCTCAATCTGTCTATACATACCTGAACTAGATGCTTAGTGTTTGAAATATCGATCTGAAATTTTGCAGAAACTTCGATAATGATAAATGTACGTTGCACAAACTGAACAATAAAAGTTAAAGTTCTTGTATGGAGAACTCTTTTATTTGACGAGATGTCTAAACAAAATTTGACAAGGATTTTTGCCCAAGACAACTGTACAATCTACGAAGAATTTGTACAGATCGACTCATATAGCCTATAACTGCCTTATAAACTGTTAGATCAAAATCAAGATAAAGATTTTTTATACACTATATGCTAAAAGAAATTCAGCTGTGAGGATATTATAGATTCGGTGCAGACGAAGTCCATGTTCTTTCTTAATTTTGTTTCTTATTTTTCTTCGAAATCACGTTACCTATGTTATGGTATGAAACTTTGTGGCTGTATCTCTACTTAACTTGCATTAACCGAATATTTAAAAGCGATTTTCTTTATTTCAAGGTAATTTCTCAGCGACTGCTGAAAATATGCGCCATGTTGCTCGCCTTTATAATATTGAATAAGTACTTTGCAACTTTATTTATTTATATTTTTTATGCTGATAATTTTTTGCAATGAAAGGAGCAACGCAATCGGCTTAAATATTTAAGCTCATTTCCATTACTCACCATACAAATAGCGTAGGGCTTGCACGAAAAGCAACGAAACGGCGTCTGCACTCAATAAAAGCCGAGCTGTAATGCATGCGCACACATAAAAGGAGTCGAAAATATTAAAACCTCCAAAAGTAACTAAAGAGGTGAGCACACACACACACACACTTGTACTCATTCAATCATTTGTTCCTTCATACACTTCCAGCCACCCGCTCTGTTACTACCTCTCTATCTCATTCTCACTCCTTCACTTCTATTTCCCCCACACACTCGTGCGCAATGCACGAAGTACCTTAACGGTGTTTATGCTGCATTTGTACGATTATTATTATGAAGTATTATGTATTATGTTTATTATACAGTACAATATGAAATAATGCAATTAGGTGTACTGAAGCACTGCCAGGAATTTTACTTACAAATTGGCAATTATTATCGGTAAGCAGCAGACGAAGCGGCTGCGCTGCCACTCACCAGCGCCGCATTGAATAGAAATTTCGGCTTTACAAAGTTGAACGCGTACAATGGAGACAAATGTTGACTTGGTTTGAGGCACAAAGACTCCACCGGGGTATTGTGCCCTGCAAAATCTATGAAAAGGTAGCGTGTTGCTGCGAGTGTAAGGGTATAAATTGTATGCAATTATGTTTGTATGAGATGATGATTCCGATTTAAAACTCTTAAGGTGCTCTATGTGGAACTGGCTTTGTAGTGATTTTAATATTTCCTACCGTGGCATGATATAACATGCGCATTTTTCTGTTTTTATATGGTAAAATAGTGAACAGGATATTATGCTATACTTGTATTAGGTAGATATGTAGGTAGGAGTGCTGCCACCTTCGCACAATTAGCGCTGTATGCCCATTTTGATGTAATATTGCAGAACCTTTATAATCTTGCATTCTCGTCTCAACGTTGCGCTCGAATCACTACATAGTATATAACAAAATCGCTTTCTCTGTCCCTATATGCCTATGTATGCTTAAGGGGGTATTCTGGTTTAGAAATTCGAAAACATCGATTTTTTTTCATATCTTTATAGCATAACCCTTCAAGTAAATGTTCCTAAGAGGATTTTTCGAAATTCTAATCATTTTCCGAGTTACAGCTCATTTTGTGACTCCGACTCCGACTGCGCGCGACTAGTTCTCAAACTTTACACTCGTTTTTCTCATAACTACTTTTCTAGAAACGGTGTGTTGATATCTCAAGTTCTACTCAACCGATTCACATGAAATTTTACACAGAGCTTTCTTATACATTATATGTAGTATCGCACTACGAAGAGCTTTCGAAAGATTTTTTTTTATTTTTAAAAAATTAAGAACCACAAAAAAACAGGGAAAATACGAAAAATTTTTTCAAACCTCCAACATTTTGTAAACAATTTTTTTTTTCAAAAACGTTTCGTTGTGCAATAACTACACTTTTACTTCTCACGGATTTCGCATAAATTTTCATTTTAGCTCACGGAAAGGATTTATGTCCTGCACACCAGGACAAGCCATTGTTTCATCAGTCTCTACTGCGCCGACCTGCAGTTTTTTTCATTTAATTTTTTTCTTATATTATTTATGTTTTGCATTCTTAGAATAGCAATAAAAAGCATGTAAAAAAATGGATAGTTAAAATAATTTTTGATTTTTTTTATCGCGTCAAAAAAATACCTAAAGTTCGGACTTCTAAACCAAAATACCCGCTTAAATCTTTAAAACTACGCAAGGGATTTTTATGCGATTTAGGTGTATAATACATCCATTAAATAGTGGAGAAACACTGTTATTTTTTAGGTTTCTAATTTACCACAAATAACTACATTTTTTTCGCTTACATTGCAAACGCAGGCTGAGCGCTAAGAGATTTATCACAATAATGTACTAAGTATTGCACACATTGAAAAGGTCTACAGAAAACTCCGCGATGGTATATGTCTATCTCTTATGGATATCCCACAATAGCATTTTAATGTCATTTACTTTTTACGACATTTAATGGTTTGTTAGACTATGAACTTGCAAGGCATCCACTTTGCACAGAGCTTTCGCCTCTTTAGGACGTCATGGTCCTCTATGCTAATTTCATCTCTTTCTATTTTAGCAAATCTCAGTATTTCCTCCAAAAAGCAATGCTTTATTAACACACGAAATGCTTTATGATTAATTTTTTTGTAAAAAGTTGCTTTACGGAAATGCTATATCTCATTAACTAATAGTTATAATCTAACTAAGCAAAATCATGTAGATAGTAGGTGTAGTATTATCTACATATGTGTCAGCGACAGTAAAGCGTGGACGGGTCCTCTAGTAGTATATATATGTATATATATATCTGTTATGCTTTTTGTGAATAGCTATGCGTTTGGTGCCTGATGGGTTCCAAATATTTCGTAAATACTATGTTTAGACCTATGTAAAAAATCCTTAATTCTAATTTTATCATACTTGGGCTCCACCACGCTTATTGATTTTCATCAGCTTGGAGCTACATACTATATATGTTCAAAATGAGTATAAAGTTCTCTTTTTAGCGTTTCAAGCCAGCATGGTATTAATTCTGCCTCCGATTCGTCCAAAGAGGTCCCTAGCTTGTCCAACTTTTCTGATTTTGCGTTGCCGAAAATGTTTCTATTGCTGTGAAGCCGAATTATGGATTATTGCTGTTATGCTGCTGGTGAGTTTACTGCACTAATTTAATTATTGACCACGCTGGAGTTGATTGAAACCGTCGGTAAGGTAGCTTGTCTAGTATTTTCGCTTCTAAGATATTGGTTGAGTTTGGTTTGAGAGAGAGACAGGTTTCGAGATCCATTCCCACGACAGTCAGGTTTAAGTAAACGGTACTGGAACTGACCCAGGTTTTTAGACGACTGTTTACTCTGCACCATTCCTCATAATTATGTCAGGAATGTTTTTGCCGCTACAACAACAACAATATAACTTCCGAGATAGATAAATAAAATATACACCCGTCCCTACACCACAGTCCATTTTGGACCCGTCGGTATTGACAGTGGCTGTATTATCCTTTTTTTGTACATTACAGTGTCATCTAAAAATGGATATTGAAAGTTAATGGTGTTTAATCACCAATGATGAATTGTGTGTTTGAATAGTCTAACTCTCAAAACACTAGTACTTCAACTTGTCATGAAGATAGAAAGAAAGAAAATATCAATCAATCAGCTGAAAAGAGCTTTGAGTTTGATCAGAGACAGACTAAAATTTCACACAGAAAATAGTAGAGTGAGAGTTTGTCGGTCAATTTGGACTTAGAACCATCAATTTGGTCAGCAATTGCACAGTACAACCGTTAGAAATTAAGTATAGCAGCATAGCAGCTCTACATTGGCTTTACAATTAGCTTAGGCTTCACATTATTATTACAATGACTTCGAATCTCATTTTTAAGCACATTTTTGAGTTTAATATGTTAAGACAATAGATGGCGCTGGGCACAATTAGGAACTAAAAGCCTCTTTGCGACAAATATTGTGTGCCGTAGAAGTTGGCGATAAAAAGTTTGAGAGCTATTTATCTATATAAACTTAATCGAATGGGAATATTGAACAGGTGATATTATTGTAATATTTCTTATATGTACATATATGTGTAGGTATGTAGCTTAGAAAGTTGAACATATGGCAACCCTCAAAAAATGCAATACTCAATGATAATAATATGAAAAAAAATGAAATAGTAAGAGGCCTTTCAGCTCGTTTCTTTGAGCAAGTGTAAGAAAATAGTTCGTTTTATCGTTGAAAAAGTTAATAATTCAATTATATAAGGGTGATAATCCTGCTTAACAATAATTTAAGCAGTAAGTTCGCTAAAACTTTTTCATTTTAATAACAATATGGTAGTGTTTTCATCATTTATTCTTTGAAAATTTTCAAACCTATGGCTACCTTTCAATATAAAAATTATGTTAAATACAGTGTATAACAGTAATTTTTTTAAGATAGTATTATATATGGGTTGTCAAAAAGGTCTTGCGGTATTTTTATTGAATTTTTTTTTTTTTATTGAAATTGAAATGAATTTTTGATGACTCATGCCCAGCTCTTGACCGATGCTACGGATAATTCAGCGATTTTATCGCAATTTTCGACGACAGGCCTTCCGGAGCGTGGCGCATCTTCGACCACCTCTACACCAGAACGAAAACGTTGCAAACATCGTTGTGCGGTGGAAATGGAAACTGTACCATGTTTGCGACGCTATAACTCACGAACGACTTAAAAGAAAAGACAATCAATCAAACACGTGTTAGCACGTGAAATGAGCTTTCCAAAAAGGTATAGCATGACTCGATGCGACGAATAAAACTAGAACTATGGGCGAAAATACCGCAAGAGTTTTTTGACAACCTATTATTATATGTACAATTAGAGTCTCAAAACCTCAGCCTTAACCACACAAACCAACTTAAAACACGCTCACCGAAATTTCATAAATCCGTCTATAATACAGAGAGGAATATGAGAGAATGAAAATATTGCCAAACAAATAAATTTAATAAAATTCTTCGTTAATGTTATGAGATTACAAGCCGAAACAATATTCCAAGTATTGCAAAGTAATTCCCATTTCAACCTAATACTCACATGCAATCAAAATCAGAAATCTGCCATTGTTTTGCCTGCAGAAGCAGCGGTGTGCCAAGGTGTGGCAAGACGACCGAGTCACTATTGTAATATTGTAAGCGACAAAATATGACTACAAATATATACGAAGGTTGCTTATGGCATGCTACCTGGTTGTTGCTGCAGTCAATCTCAATTAAAGCGCACAGCAGCGCCTCACATACACACGTACACACACGCAGCCATAAAAGAGTCAATGAAACAATGCAATTTAGAGCAGCGCATGCTTCCATATTCATAACACACCGCTGTATGTGTGACAGTAATTGCGATAACAAAAACAATAACAACAAGCAAGAGTAGTGCTGCCTGTGACAGCTTCATCGATAAGCTGATGCTCAGCCTGATGCTGATGCTGAGATGAAGTGGCGTGCATTCACTCCACAAAATCGATGTGGGCATTCCACTCAGCGCACAGCACACAGCGTGGCAGCGCCGCAGCATGTCATGTCGCTGTCAATTTTGCCCGATATGCAAATGAGTTTGACAGGATCAAAAATGTTGTCACTGTAATGTTGCCGTTGCAAGCGCTGAGTGGGAAAACTTGAAAAACCAGGTAGGTGGGCAGCGGCACAGAGCGCCAAAGAGAAAGGTGGCAAGGTGAACAGGCTGCACAATGTGTGTGGCGGTGGCAAGGCAGCTTGTAAGTTGAAAGCAAGACAAAGTTGACGAATAAAAGCAAGTGAAGCAGCGAACAAAAACTGCCAGAGCAAACTTTTGCAGCAGAAAAGTTGTAATTTAAAGTGCATGAAAAACAACAAAAATGCTTTGCAACAAAGTTATGCCACCAACTCATGCGCTTGCTTGCTTGCTGCTTGCATGTTGGAAAGAATGTGAAAGTATATGTGGCGGTAAGATTGGAGAGTTGTTTGGAGTGCGGTGCAAAATGCAAATATTTGTGGATGGAAAATCAATGGAAAGTATGCATTTCTGAAAGGCCAGCCACAAAAAAGTTGTTGATCGAGACTTGATATGCGTTAGAGTGAAATGTTTTAGAAATTTCTTTATTTTCGAAATGAAAATATAAAAAAATAGAGCAAGCAAATTTTTTCTGCATAGAAAGGTTTGCTTGACAATAAGAAAATTATATTATTTTTGTTAGCGAACTTTTTAAGTCAAAAACCACTTAGTACAGTGCTTGCAGTATATTTATGTGTGACATTGCGTATACGTGATGTGTTATGAGGAGCAAATTATGACATGTACGTACATACATACATATGTACATACATGGAAGTAATGTAAAAAAAGGGACACCTCCAAATTTTTTTGTAGTTTAACAAGTAAAGATGGATTATGAAAAAAACGAAAATATAGTATAACGGTAAATTTATGAAAGCATTGAAAAAGGTTTGTGTTTTTGTTATTGACGGCATATTATACAAAACAACAAAAAAAATACGTTTGTGGGTAAGTCCAACTGTGAAAAGTTTGTGGGCCTAAGAAAATACGAGCAGCAAAACACAAATTAGGCTTTCTTTTTTGCTGTTTCGTCTTTCGCTGTCGGTATATCTTTAAAAGCAATTAGCGATTTAAAAAGTTTTGCATAAGAGTCATGTACAACAGAAATAAATTATGATATGTAAACTTCTTTCAAAAATAGTTTCAAAATTAATTTTTTTGTAATTTTTAAAAACAAAAATTCTTTTTTTTGCTTAATAGGTCCAAAATCATTTTTTGTAATTAAAAAATATGTATATCTTGAACTACTGAATTTTTTTTTCTTGAAAAAAAAAAAATTTTTGAACTAGCGAAAAAAATTTTTTTTGAACTAGCGAAAATTTTTTTCAAAACTAGTTTTAAAACATTTTTTTAAATTTTGAACTACTGATTTTTTTTCAAAATTTAAAAAAAGGTTTTTGTAAAAAATTGTCAATATTTTTGGATAATTTTTTTGGATATTTTTCTTGAAAATAAATTCTTGAACTAGCGAAAACTTTTTTCAAAACTAGTTTTAAAACATTTTTTTAAATTTTGAATTACTGATTGTTTTCCAAATTGAAAATTGATATCATTAAAAAATATATCTTGAACTACTGAATTTTTTTCTTGAAAAAAAAAATTTTTGAACTAGCGAAATTTTTTGTCAAAACCAGTTTTAAAACATTTTTTTAAATTTTGAACTACTGATTTTTTTTCAAAATTTAAAACAATATTTTTGAAAAAATTGTTAATATTTTTGGATAAAATGCTTAACAGGTTCAAAAACATTTTTTGTAATAAAAAAAATATCTTGAATTACTGAATTTTTTTCTTGAAAACAAAAAATCTTGAACTAGCGAAAATTTTTTTTCAAAACTAGTTTTAAAACATTTTTTTAAATTTTGAACTACAGATTTTTTTTTCCAAATTTAAAAAATACTTTCATAAAAAAATTAAAAAAAAAAATATTTGTAAACTTTGAAAAATAAATTTAAAAATTTTAATAGGAAACTGAATAACTTAGCTTAAAATTATTATTTTACGCAAAAAATGTTACTTCTTTTGTTTCAAAAAACTAAATTAAAAAATTTAATAAGAAAATATGAGTTTTTTAATTCAGTTTATAATAGTTTATAAATAACTTTTTGAAAAATTCTCATAATTTTTTTATACAATTTTTATTTTAATAAATTTTTTCCCTTTAGTTTTCAAATTTTTGCAGACTTAATTTTAAATATTTTACAGAAATTTTAAAATACAAATTATCTAAATAGTAAAAATATTGTACAGTATTATATAACTATATCCACTTTAATTTCTACCATAACAATTCTGAAGCTATAAATAAATGTTGTATTTATTAGAAAGGCTTTTTTTATTAAAAACAAATTTCCAAAAAAAATTGTATCACAAAATTTTTTTTTCAAGATAACCGAAAAAAATTTTGAAAATCTGTATCCCAAAAAAATTAGTTTTTTCAATATAACCTAAAAAAGAATTTCGAAAATTTGTATCAAAAAAAATTTTTTTTCAATAATCGAAAACAAATTTGTATCAAAAAATGTTTTTTTTTTCAATAATCGAAAACAATTCTGAAAAATTTTTTTTAAGGTAACGAAAAAAAAAATTCTGAAAATTTGTATCCCAAAAATTTTTTCCAGTGCAAGCGAAATAAAAATATTTTTTTTCAGTATAACCGAATAACCTTCCTTATCTAAGAACGGTCTAAATACATGATTATACTTAAAAATAAAGGAGAGAGCTCTTGCTTATCGAAAAGGATTTTTGCTTGTCGAAAGGGGTTAAAACATGGTCCATGCCACGACGCGTCACTAAAACCGTTAAGCTGTGCGCTTCCTCTAGTACTTATGTAGATGCTTATTATCGCTTTAAAAGAAGCAATGAGGTTTTTGAACAGGAACGATATGGAAAACAATGAGCCACTGCTTAAAAAAAGAACCGTTAAAGGTCTGAGCTAGAAAAAGTATGTAAAGAGGTGGCTATGCTCAAACAAGTTAGTAGGAAAGACTGGGTTAGAAAATAGTCAAATTAGTAAAATTGTTTCATGCTACGTAGTAAGCAAGCATTGCCCTTATATTAGTTCGGGATCTCAATACAAATTAAACTCTTCTTATAAAAGTGCTGATGATCTGATTTTCGGAACGTCGTTTAAGCTAGCAGAGTTGCTTAAAGTCAATAATATATGTATTCTTCTATACCTTTAGTGTTTACTTCTGCTCTTACTCCCAAATCATATTCAAATGACTATTAGAAAACTTTTGAGGGTTTCAACATTTTTAGCGCAGTTCCTAACTTATGAGTACTCTTGTCGGCTTTCTCCGTCCCTAGGTGAGTTTTCATAGTTTAGTAACATTTGATATTGAAAAATCGACTGAAATATAACTTTCTTTGAGGAATGTCAGCTAAGCTCTCGCGCATGTAAGGCAGTGATATTTGCATGCCATAGTATTCTATAGACCCGATGTAGCCGAAGCGGATCCAATTTCGAATTTATGTAAAGTACAAACAGTCTACTTTTTATGCTGATGAGGGCAAGAACGATACAGCACTCGCTTTTTCACCAGCTAGTAAGAAATTGTGATTTCACGAAGAGCTCTGAATAGCCACTTTTTTTTACTAACTTATAAAATAAAAGCTTTCAAGATTTCGTATAAATAACGGTAAATATTATTAACGATTTATGTAATTATATCTTTAATTTTTGGACGAGTTATTGACATATTTTTCTTTATCCATCAACCACCTACAATTATCGCTAACGGCATTGTTAATACATTCCGAAAACTTTCTCCTCTCACAGTCGAAAAAGTATGCGTCTGAAACTTGGCACGTGAAAACACTCGAAGTCAAAGTTGAACAAGTTTTCCCATAGTTGGCTGCCACCACAGAATTGTGGGTCTTATTGCTAGCAAGCAAATACTTACGAGAGTAGACTTATATGTGGATGAGCGTATGAAAACGAGTTCACACACATGAATTACTTTTCTCTTCTACCAATTCAGCTCATAT
Organism: Bactrocera tryoni; assembly: GCF_016617805.1. Lineage (NCBI taxonomy): Eukaryota > Metazoa > Arthropoda > Insecta > Diptera > Tephritidae > Bactrocera > Bactrocera tryoni. The sequence continues at coordinate 65,486,675 of NC_052502.1, read as the reverse complement.
AATTGCAACATATTTTATAGAAACCACTTTTTTTTCTGCGCCAACTTTTGCAATTACGTGCAACACAGTTTCTATGGAATTTCGCGCGCAGGCGACGCTTTTTAGGCCACCTATAAGAGCGAGAGAGAGAGAGCGCGCGAAAATAAAACTATAAAAATAACTCAAATTTTATGGCCTTCCAGATGAAATAACAGCGAAAAATGCAACGAAATACCTATAAGACAAAAATAAAAAATATTCCACGAGAAGGGGGAAGCAAAGGCAACGAGGCGTTGCAATGTTGGCCACATGTGCGCCCGCGGGCAACGGGTCGCCAGATCTAGTGCACCAGAGCCGCCAGGCGCTTACGAAAATTCCAAGGAAAATTTGAAACAGGAAAACAGCAAAGAAACTACATTTTATTTTAGTGGCAAAAAGAAAGAGCATATCACTCGCCACCCGCGTTGCCGCCAGCTGCCACAACTGCAAAATGCCACACTTGCCGGGAGTAAAGGCAAAAGCGGTAATGCCGCGCAAACCCATACAATAGCGACAACAACAACAAATAACGTCAACAACAGCAAAAAGAAATATAAACAACAATAACAACAAAACTGCGGCAACAAGAGCAGCAAAAAATAACAACAACTAGAAAGCCGACAAAATTATGAATAATGCAACACATATGGTGAATCAAATAATGACACAACAACAACAAAAATAATTTTGTCGCATGCAACGCGGTCGCTACCAGCTATGGGATGGGGCGTTGAAAGACATTTTGTTGTTGCATGTTACTGTATGAGAGGCGAGCATAACAAATTGCCACAAAGCGCTAACAACCAGCAGCGGCAACAACACATATGTACATATGTAGAAATATATACATACATGTATATGCACAAATGTTGCCACAGCTGTGTGTGTGTGTTTGTGCGTTGACACACATTCGCCACAGTTGACAGCAATTTTCGTTTTGTGTGATATTAAAAAAGTATGATTGCCTTGCATTGTGGTGGATTGTTGTTGTTATTCATTTTGTTGCTGCAATGCATTCCGTTGCGGCGAAAATTTTATGACATGGGCCGCAATATGCTTATTAAAATGAGGTTATAAGACAAAGTGTGCTTAAGTTATTATAGGGATCAAGTGCTGGAAATTCCAGTGCTCGTATATTTTCGGCTGATTAACAGCATTTACGAAGATGTGTAATGATGTGCTAATATATATGGAGCCATTTATAATTACTATGTAGAAATTAGTAGATATGTTTAAATATTTGTGGGTCTTTTAGAACGTTTCTATAAATTGTGGACTCAATTTAAAGGAGCGATGCAACTATAATTTATTTGAGGTTAGTTCAAGAAAAGAAAAACAACTTTGACTGTTGATAAAGAAGGAAGCTTAAGCAACCAGACCTTACCATCGGGTAAAATAAGACCTTCGACGCTAAACAAAATACCCGCTTCCAAGTAGATAATAACTTAATGGCATTATCCGTGCGATTCTGTACTGTGATACTGTCTCAAGTCTCTAAATTTGAGATTTTGAGTTAGAGACAATTTTTGAGACTTGAGACGATTTTGCTATTCTGTAAGTGACAGTCACAAAATCTATTACATTTCATTATTCAGAGATGTTTTTAAACTTGAATGATAATAAATATGTCGATAACAAATATTAAATTTTCTATGACATAGTCAAAAAACATAATTATCAATAAAAGTAAAAATAAATGTTGACTTTGTTTCATAATATGTATTTACGAAATTTATGTAAAAGTGATTTATTTTTAACCTTTTCGTGTTTGAGTTGCTTACAAAATAGAAAATAACTACAATCGACTAATATCTGTGATGATCTCTATTCAGTATATTCAAAATGGCGGACAAGAGTTCTTTTTGGTTTTGTGACCTGCTAATTACCAGGTCTCAAGTTTGAGTCAATATTTTGAGACTAACGATAGAGACTGTTTAGTGAATAGTAACTAGTCACAAATTGAGATTTTACCTTATAATGTCTCAAATAGAGACTAGAGACTGGTTACTGAATCCCGCTATATATTTATCAGAACTTCTTCAGATATAGGTTTCTGTTGCGCTTCATTGCTAACCATTCTCAACAATCTTACAAGAAGCAGAGCTGAAACTGATTTAAGGAAAGGAATATGCTCATTGAGAAATATATTGCAAGCTGTTCTTTGTTTTTTATTTACTTTCTTTGCTATGATTCCCAGCATAGTGTAATCTTTTTTATCTGTAGACAAGCGAAATAGTCCTTTACAAGTTTAGTTCAGGGCACACTAAAATCAGTAGTGATTACAGTTTGTACAATAGAATGTTAGGTCCTAGGTTCATAAATATCAGCAGTACTCTGCATACTCCATTCTAAAAGCATCAATGTATCAGTAAATGCATATGAGTCTCTATTTTCCATCTTTACTCTTTCTTAAGTCATGTCTGCTGATATTTTTGTTGAAGCATAATAGTTTTATAAGAATCCTGAGTGGTCTCAACATATTTATTCTTGGTTTCGCTTAAAATTATCAATCAAGATCTTTTCGATAAGCGTGTGGGGATGATTTTAGCTAAAGTTCCTGTAATCAGTTGCACTTAATTGAAAAAATGGTTTCTAAAGTCTACAGGAGAGGATTATTTTTAACTAGCATCTAAACAAGAAGGTCTTTCTATTTACAATCGACTAAGAGAAGGACCCTAATTTATAAAACAAAAATTGGACGAGGCTCTTAAAGTAAGGTAACTGATAATGCACTGATCAGACTTACTTACAGACCCTTTTAATATTTGTTTTTCCAGTCCTGAGTCAGATATCAATCTTTTATCTGTCTTTTCAATTTGTCAAGGATCAGCTGCTGAGTGGTTTTGGTCTATAACAACAAAAATGTTCGAAAGAGAGGCATATGTACTATAGGACTAGAGTTTTACCTTCTACTGTGTTCTACCTCTTTAATGGAAAAAACTTTATTAACTGTTTAAATGTGAGCGACACTTTCGATAGTCATAACTTGGTACTTGAGAGCATCCCGAGTGTTTTTATCAACCTTTTTTTATTTTCAGTGTACAAAATCTCCACAGTATTTGAGGATAAAATAAGACGACGACTGGCTTTTAATAGTTGGTCTTTCTAAAACTACACTGCAAGTTCTTGGACCATTGGTAACCATCCGGAACTACTTAACAATCAGATTCTCGAAGAAAAGGGCTGGTAGACGGTAGCTTTGGGATGTAATGTGATTAGACTCCAGGTTTATGAGTAACGTTAAATGACATGCGGTCTTTCAACTCCTGACGATTGCAGCTGTGACAGCAGATTATGTGTAAGATTAGCTCTTTAGGATTTTGCTAAAGCCCTACGATGTGCTGACACTTATCAGAAATGGCTGACGGGCTAATGTCGCAACCGCTACCGCTCCCTGCCGCCCCGTTAAAAGTTGAAACCCTGGCAATCCTCAAAGTATGTCCTCCCTGTCGTCGTTAAGTTGACGTGGTAGGTATTGAGACGACTCCTTCTTTGTGCTGACTAGCTTTGAACGTATAGCCTCATAAGGGTGTGCGTCAGCCTTTGCTTTGGCTTCATTACTGAGACCACCTTGGGACCATTAAAGGCGAATACCTTTTCGGGGGACAGATAGCGGCTCTGAGTGGGGACCCTATTTGTATGGACACTAATTAAAAGACAAACGCTGGCAAAAAGGTGATGAAGGGAAGGTAGCGGTTGTCAAAGCCGACACTTAGATCTGTTCCGGGTGAGAGTGCTGCTCCTGGGGCGACGAAACCGTCGCTGGCGAAATGCAGCAATAGCGATATCTCAGTAGGAATTTCTACATCAGGCGTCTCTACGAGTAATAAGATGGTGGAAGCCGGTGGAAACCAGCCAGCAACCGATGTGGGTAGAGCCCGTATACGCGGCGGAATCGCCAGCACTGGCAAAGGAACCTCTGCTAGACTCATGAAGGGCTGAAGCAAGACAGCGATAGCTAGGAAGTTGAAGACAGACCGCCTACCAAAATCGTGGAACGCTACGGTGATAAGTAAAATGCATCCAAACTGCTAATTTATTTCCTGCTCGATCTTATTTGCCATTCTTCATGAACACGAATAGTTGCTTTTAGATTTCGCAATACACATTTCCAGCTGATTGAAATAAATTTCATATTTTTCCAAGTGCTCCGGAAACCATATAGAATATTGCTATTGTCTGTGTTCCACTTTGACTTCGGCCTAATGACACCAAAGGGGCACATTCGCAACCGAACGAATGCTAAAGGATGCGCGAGAGTCAAAAACATAAAACTAATATCACTTCCACTCCATTAAAATGTGTCCCGTGCCACCATTAGCCTACTTACAAATTGCTGGCGACACTTTTATTACTGTTATGTGTCTGTATATACCGCTAGTACATATGTAGTCAGGTAATAAAATCACGGAGATTTTTTCCAAACACATTTTAGTGTGATTTTATGAGTGTCATGCGAATTATGTGCGATGAAGTGAGCGTACGAAGGGAAAAGAGAATGTTTGTGCAGCAAAATCAAAGCACTTCCGTGGAAGGGGGAAAGGTGGCATGTCATAAAAATTGTCACTTGAATGCATATGCTTTTGACAGCATTTTCTAGGTGTGTCTCAATTACAAGCAGATGCCTGAGAGTCATATTTTACAGTTGAGAGGGAGTAACGAAAAAGTTTTATATGAAATCGGCTACGCAGTGTTGCATACGCGAACGCAGAACGCTGTTTATACACAGCTGTTTGTGAAAAATGAAAATGAGCGCCATATACGCACTTTAGCGGCTTCAATTTATATTTTATATAGTTTCATATAAATAAACAGTTATTTCTCCGCTACAAACTTACCACTTGTTCGTCTTAAATTGCGATACTTCCGCATAGCGACGTCCCATTGGCACCTCTTGTGGACTCAAGAGCGCATCACAGGGTGGCAAACTCTGTGGTTCGGCAGGCGCTACATCCGGCTCATCCTCCTCCACCGACTCATCGATCGCCTCCATCTCTTCGGTGATCACTTCATCGGCATCTGAGCTGGTGCATTGATCGCCACAGGTGCTACCCTCGTCCTTCACCAGCGCCTCATTGACATAGTTATGCAATTTTTCACGCAAAGAATAGTCGTCGATGGAAGATGAAGCATTCGATAGACAATTCTTGCGATCACCATCATCGAGATCATCGATAAGGTTGCCATTTTCCTCGAGATCGTTGTAGTCATCGATGGCGACATCATCGCCCGACGAGGTGCTCGTATCAGTGCTGCTGGTGCGTGTGGAACGTGACACACAGCTGTCCACACTAGCGATGGAATGGCGATTGCGCTTGTTATCGTTGTCGAGCGACTTCTTCAGATAGTCAACATCGTCTACTTCATCATCCTCCATGCCGCCATTGGAATTAGTCGAGCTAATTGAGGATTCTCGGGGCTGCTGCTTTGTGGCATTATTTGTTTGTGTAGTTTTGCTGTCATCACTGTTAATGTTATCGACTGTCTCATTGCAGTTGTCATTATCGATCGTAGAGCTGGTAAGATTGTTATCGCGATCTGACAACTCATCTACAGGCTGTGGCACGATGATTAGTGATGTGCGCTTGCGCATGGTTTCATCTTTGGCGTCCATATTGTTTTTTAGCGTCTTATCGGATTTGGCCAAAACGATAACCTCCACTTTGGAGGCCTCGTAGGCATTGTTGTTGGCGTTCATGCTGGTGTCGGTTGACATTTTGCTGCTGCTATTGTTGTTTTCGTGATGGTTTTCGAACTCTTATTGCACTTTTAACACTTTGAAATTATTTGTGGCATTTTGTTGTTGGTTTTTAAAGAAAGTTTTCAACATACAGGGAGTTTTTAACACATTTCTTAAATACGGATAGTGTGAGCTAATCGAAAGCAGAAGTTTATTAGTTAAATTGTGCGTTGTGTGAAAAATATCAAAAAAGTGTTTCTGAATGAGCAATTGCCGAAGAATGTGTGACTTCGTGACACTTTAAGGTGTTTCGATAGTTGAAAAATATTTTAATAATTTTTCGTTGAAATAACTTATATATTACTTTTATAATACGAATATGCCAACCAGATAACTTAGAACTTTAATTTACTTATAACTAATATTAAAAAATAATGAGTTATGGAATAATACTACTAACTATAAAATAATTAATTAAAATTCTGTAGAAATTTATCGATAAATCTTATCTTTTTAGAAATCATTGAGCCCAGACGGTTGTATGAACTGCCGAACAATATAAAAAGACACTTCAGATAATGTATATGTCTATCTTATATGTCCAATAAGAATTCAAAATTCCTCAGAAATTGATAATGATGGTATCTATTCGATAACTATCGATACTGCTACAACTAAAAAAGGTGTTTATATAGCATATTTTATATGGAAAAGTCTAATGCCAATAGGATTTGAAACAACCATCGACTATCGATAAATTGTCCTATCTAATATACAATAATCTATTATCGATAAATTATTATCTCTAATACACAAAGTTTTTTCTTTGCTAAATCTGGTAAATGTAGTCTAATTAAAAAAAGGGCAGTTAATCTAGTAAGTAACACGAATATGTGACGGTTCGCTATCTTATAATTTTACATCAATTTATAAATTTCGATTGCTCAACGTATCAATATATCAACTAGCGTTCGAAAAGTCTTTTAAGACAATTCGCACTCAGTCAAAACTTATTTAAAGGCTTAAAATAGACCTTAATTGCCATTTGTTAGCGCATATATTACGAAATTGAACGACGGATCCACCTCGAAGGACAGAAAACTATTAGTATATCTCTTAGAACATGGAGTTTAAGTAAAAATATATCGATAAAATTATTTTTAATTTCCTTGAATTATAATATCTAATGCCTAGAGATCATATAATTTCAAAGAAATTTCATTTCAGAGATTAATTGCTAAGCAATTTGTCACGACTATTTAATCCGACGTTTGTCGCAAGGATCATGCCTTAAAAATTACTTATTTATTGCCGAAAAAATTTCAAACAACCCTCCGTAGTATTAATATTTCCTGAAAATATACACCAATATCCAAAGCAAAAAGGAGGATATATACTTACATATATGCATTACTGCCAAGCAAGGCGACGTCACCGGCTATTCTTAACCTCATTTGGTAAACTCTGCGGGGGTTGAATGCCATTCTCATTGACAGAACGCAGTTTACAGAAGTCATTAAAAATTTAAAAATAGCCGCAGAGCAGTGGAGGAGAGAAACGCGGAAAGAAAGTGGAGGCGAAGTGGAAAGTGTTTGCCTGCGAGTTCAATTAGGGCGACAAATCCATAGACTTTTCTTTGATGAATTCACGGTGTTGAAATAATTGATTGACAAAACAAAGCAAAAAGGAAGGAAGAGGGTGAAATGTATGCAATATACTGGCTTTCAAATTAAATATATACCTACATCCTGAAATACTGTGATCTTATCTAAGAAGGAACATTATCTGAGATGAGAGGAGAGAAAGAAGAATTTCTAGTTGAAAAAAATATAGAAATATTCTATTGAACGTTCTGAAAGAAACGATGCCGACATAAATTATGAGAGCGCTTAACTAAAATCAACAATATTGTTGGAGTCAATGGTTAATATTTTTTTTACTATATAATCTAGAAAATGGATAGACCAGATATTAACTACTTGACAAGATCACGTACTATGTACTATCAATTGAGAAGAAAATTAATTATCGCAAAAGCTTTAAAGTATTGTGCAATCCTAAAATCCACGAAAGAAAATGCTTGAGTTTTTAAATATTGTCTGAATATATGTATTTATATCGGTTACACTTAGTTCCGTAACATGCATAAGTTAAAGGAAAAAGAGAGCGAGAGTAAGATCGCTACAGTTTGGAAATTTAAAAAAGCTCCCAAGCACCCTATCGGCTTAAACGAAGTGCAAACAACTTTTAAGTCTAATTGCAACTCTGTTTGTTAAATAAAGTTGAAAAATATTGTATGAAATGGTTGACAAATCAGTAAAAGCTCTGGAGCTTTAAAGTTCTTTGACTGTTTTAACTTCTTATAAGTAAATATTTACTGGGACCGGTAGTTAGCTATTAATTATCTTAAGTAAATATAATTTTTTACTGAAAATATAAGTTTAACTTTAATAATTCTCTAAGCAATGTAAACAGACCCGTGAAGATGCCTAGCATGTTAAAAACCATACACTTCTTCGCTGTGGCTCGCTTTGCCGACTGTACGAGTATATCGTGTCATAACAGCTTAGTTGAATAAGCATTGATAAATTCAATTTAATTTTCTGGTTTCAAAAATTTTGAGTGATCTAATTTGGCGGCAGGAAAAATGATGACTGACTCGTGCCACTGAGCTTAATTTAATTTCTCATTTTAGTGTTGCGCAGGTATGGAATATGAGTCGTGCTGAGTGTAGGGGAGATATATATACATACATATATACAGGTATGAATATATCAATACCTGCGACCATACCACAGAGCCACATTCATGGGGTCCAGTGGCACGACTACACGTGCTAAAGCCATAATTTACGATTAAATTAGAAAATTGAAAAGGCAAAGCAAAAATCGAGTAAAAACAAAATGAAATATATACAAATAGAAAACTCATGCTAAGCCACTCCAATACAAACAAACATAAATAGTCGCATATTTCAGCGATATTTTAGTCACTGCGGCGACGCGCCCTCAACGCGCCGGTTGACATGACAAATGATGCTGCCATGGGAGGCGTATAGCAACACAACACGGCGGCAAATTTAACTGGTGTTTATGGAATTTGTAAAACAACGCACTTTTGATGGGGTTGTGAGACATTTTTTTGCCCCTAACTGCCTTGCTATGCAGTTAGGGTTGTTGAAGACGCGTGGAATGGGTGGGATAATACGCGTATGCTGGCGCTGGGTGCAGGATGAAAAAAAAAAATGTTTCACAAAAGTAAGAGAGAGGTTTTACTGCTAGCATCTTATCGTGTTTTTGTATGCATTAAACAAATAAATTTACATTTTCGAACGCGTGGGCCTACGGGTAGTCTATATATGCCGGCTTTGTTGCCGCTTACGCAATGTGACCGCACTGCGAGGTAAATAAATCATAAATGAAATACACGCTACATTGACAGATATGGTGTACAGGGTTACCATGTATACATAAATATACATATATTTGAATAGAGCAGATGGATATCATATCACCGAATACTCGTGAATTCAGGTTTTAGTACTTGTATTGACAACATCCAAATAATTATGAGCTTTTTTTTAATATTATTTAAATATCTTCAGAACAAGCTATGTATATGCTTTACCATGCTGTAATATTTATATTTATTCCGTTCCCACGACAGCCGGGTCCAAGGAACCCGAACGGACCTGGATTTTTATCCGGCCAAGGACTGTCAACTCGGTACCAAGCCTCGAAATTACTTGAGAAATGTTTTCTGCAACAGCAACAACAACTTATATTTATTTATAGAAAGCGCTTAAGAAGAGTTTAAAAAATATGTGTAGGTATTTTGATTTCCAGTAAAAATCAGGTAAATTTTATCAATATTTTTTAATAACTGAAATCGTTTGATTGCTAGATATTGTTTAACATAAAAGTCTCAAAGGTTTTCAAAAACTCCAGTTGGGTATAGCAACCTGTACATTACTTTACAATATTGCCTTCCTCTCCGGAGAAGAGTGGAAAATGGGCAAGTTGTACGGAATGCTGGGATAAGCATCTATACGGTTGGGTCCAAACTTGGTAATTGAGTGGGAGGTGGTGTCTTTTCAGCAAAATTAGTTACCAAAATCGTCTTCCATCTACTAGACCAATGAAGTGTCTTCAAAAAGACAACAAAGCAATTCAAAACCATTTTTTTTCTGACAAGGAATAGCACCACACAACTATAGAAGCTGTCAAAAGGTAGAAGACGAGGAGACTATAGAACATCATCTATGCGAATGCAAGGATGCGGAAAATAATAAATAAATTATTTATTATTAAAATTCTAAATAAATTATTCTGAGAACCGCACTATGAAAATTGGCATATTGAAGTAGTAACATTTTTAACCCAATGTAAAGGCATTCTATGCAGTTTTCGTTTAAAAAATAATACCTTACATTATTATTAGCTTGACTAACTCATATTTTCAGAAAAAAATTCTACAAACATCTATGTATATAATTTCAAAAAATAGATAATTACACTCTGCTTCTGGCTCTCATTTTCACTTTCGTGTTTTGCATGAATATTTGACAATTGCATTCTTTCTTTTTAGCCTATAAAGCAGCAAAAATAATAACATTTACTAATGACTATTTAATTAATGGTTGACTTTGCTAATGATATTTTGGTTACTTAAGCAAAAAACAAAAAATGCATAGTCTGCTTTTCAACGATTTTTCAAAGAATTTCCAGCTAGAAATTTATATCAGCATTTCAGTTTGCTTTTCCGAAATGCCATTTTGACAGTGCTGATAGCAAATGAAAGTGCTTAATTTCCATTTAATTAGCTCATGAATGAGATGATTTATGTGCGGCGAAAAATGAAAGCGAAAATTTAAATTATGTCGAATGACTAATGTTAATTAAAATTAATTATTAGAAAAATAAAAACAAAAAAGGAGAATAAAATAAATATGTATGTATATAATATTTAATGACTGACAAACTTATCAAATTGTGAAAATTTCGGTTTACATAAAAAGTTTTAATTGAAAAAGATTAAGAAATAGTAATATATTTAAACTTTTGAAAAAATTTTATATGAAAAGTTGCCACAAAAATATAAAAATTAAAAAATTATTTTTGCATGAAATTTCTATAAAAGTTTAAGTTTTTTAATTAATAGGAAAAGTTGTCATGAAAATAAAAAACTTTAAAAATTTATTTTTCCATTTAATTTTTTTTAATTTTAAATTTTTGTTGGTAAAAATAAAATACTTTAAAAAATTATATTTGCATTAAAATGATATAAAAATCTGTACTTTTTTACTTGTAAAAATTTAATGCAAAAATTATTATTTAAAATTTTTAATTTTTTTTTTGCATTAATTTTTTAATTGTAAAAATTTGAAGCAAAAAAAATTTTAAATAATAATTTTTATATTTGTTAATTTTTTTTTCATTAAATTTTTACTCTTTTATTAAGTTTTTTTATCTACTTTTTAATATTTCTTTTTTACTTTTGTTTTAATATTTTTCGTTAAATTTTTATTTATTTGAAATAATTTAGTTAAAATTTTTACTCTTTTATCAAGTTTTTAAAACGTCTAAATTTTTATCTACTTTTTAATATTTCTTTTTTACTTTTATTTGAATATTTTTCGCAAGATTTTTATTTATTTGAAATAATTTTATTAAAATTTTATAAAACCTTTTTATTTCATATAACAAAAATTTACACCAATTTTTATCATTTGCAATTTTTTATCAAAAAATTAATTTAACGTAAAATTAATTAATAGATACTAATTAACAGCTTCATTTGCATAACAAAAAAAAACAAATTTTTGCATTCGCTTACAGTGAACTTTCTTTTATAAAACGTTTTGAAAGCTTTCACTTTTTTATCGCCTGTGTTATTAAAAGAAATTTTGCTAAGAATATTACTAGCAATAATAATAATTATTGCTTGATTACTTAGAGTTTTATTTAACTAAAAGAAGAAAAGCAATTGTTCGAGTGAGCTTTGAATCAACCAAAACAATTGTATGCTCCTAAAAGTATGCAACACTGTAATTTTATGAGCTTAAAGCTGCTTAAAGTCGTTTAATACTGAACAATTCTTAATTAAATAATTTTTTGGTGCCAGCTGATATGAAATTCATGTTGATGAAGTCATCTGTCGGTTGTTTTGAAGCCGTTGTCATTTATAGTATATTATTTTATAAAAGTGAGGTGTTGTAGAGTTGAATTATTAAACATTGATACAAATATAACGGCTCTTATTTTTGATAGCTTTTACATTATTTTTAAGCGTAAATTTTTTCTTTCATTCTTCTTTTTAAAAATGCTATAATGCCAATCAGAAACTAGGCCCACAATTATTAAAATAAGTTCAATGGAGCGTGAAAATTGTATTTTAGTTTACAAACACACATTTGCGCCAACACACGGTTAAATAACCGAGCGCGGGGATCATGGTAATTACTCGTGTGGAAGTAAAAAGTAAATTGGCTTAAAAAGCAAATGACCTTTCGCTCTACTCCGTTCGCCAGTCCCAGAAAAAACCTGCTGATGAAGATGATTTATTGCCGTCTAGGCATTACGAGCAAATTTTTATTATTACGAGCCGTTTTGGCGAATTACTTTTTAGCTATAAAATTGCGTTACACTGCATGTTTATCGATTTGTGCAATGATATGTTTGATTTTTATAAGTCATTTGCAGTTTTGCTTTGTTGTTGTGTGCTATGTCTTTTGTTCATCATAACTTTAACCGCTCTTCGCTCGAATTTTTTGCCATACCGTGTGCTTTCGGCATAGCTTGCGTAAGCTTTTATGACGACTTTTTAGTTGTTTTCTATTTTATGTTCGTTAGAGTTCTGCTTCATGAGAATTTGTTAATTTTCACACAAACGGCATATTCCTAGCAATTTGATCGGTTTATCGTTAAAGCTTAATTGCATATTATTTATTTATTAATGGAAAGTTAATGAACTTGATATGACAATAAGAATCACCGTATTTGTAACAGATTTGGAAATATTTGCATTACATGAGTAGTTTTCTTGATATGTGAGCTTATGTTATGCGATGTTGCACTATTTTACGCAATGTTATGTTATGATCTGTTATATGTATTGCTATATTATGGCTTGTTACGCCATGTTATGTAATGTCATGTTTGGGTTATATTATGCTATGTTTTAGGATCTTTTATTTCAGGCTGATATTATTATGTCATGTTCTGCTATGTTCTGTTTCATGAAGTTAAGCCAAGCCATGTTGTACTATGTTACGCTATGTCATATTTGAGTTATATTAAGCCATGTCATGTTACATTATGTTATGTTATGCTGTGTTACGTTATGCTACGCCATGTTATGTTATGTTAAGTTTTATGATCTGTTATTTAATGCGTTGCTATATATTATGGCGTGTTATGCCATGTTATGTTACATTATGCTAAGCTACGTCACGTGCTATGTTATGTTATGACATATTTGAGTTATGTTACGTGATGTCATGTTGCGTTATGTAATTTTATGATATATTTGAGTTATTTTACGTGATGTCATATTGCGTTATGTTTTGTTATGCTATGAAATGTTATGTTATGCTATGTTATGTTTAATGCTCTTTTTTTCACGCGCTATATTATGTCATGTTGTACTATGTTATGTTTCATTATGCTAATCTTCACTAGCTTATGTTATGTCAAGCTACATATGTTACGTTATGTTATGTTATGCTGCGCTAACTAATGTTAAATCATATTTGGGTTATGTTACCCACGCTATATTATGCTAAGCGTTTATATTACGTCATAATATTAAGTTATGTGGGTTTATTTTACATAAAAAGGAGAAAAAAATTTTAATGCATCCACACTAAAATAATAATTGTTTTTTTTTGTTTTCTTTTAGTTATGTTATAATAGTCTCCTTAATTCATGAAAAAATTTAAAAAAAATTGCGAAATTTCATATTCAATATATTTGAGGCTCACCCGCGACACCAAATAAACAAACGCTTAGTTAATGAGTAGCTATTGTTGGCGCTATTAAATTACTTTCACGGCGGTAAATGCTAATATCACCTCCTACATACACGCAAGTACTTCATATATACATATGTACATATGTACATACATACACAAAAAAAGGAGTATATATTTTTTTTTAATTTTACACAATAATCATCTGATATCGCTGTTATGCGCTTAGAAACAGCCGCAAATGTAATAAAACATATCAACGCTTCTCTAAATGTAGGCGGCACTTTAGCTTTTCAAGAAAAAACACAGCAACAACAAATGTGCGTGTTTATACCGCATGCACTTGTGACCGAAGTGCCATTAGCCTACTTGTGGCAACAATGAAATTTACACCATTAAAATAAAATAAACAAAAGTCACACATGCGCTCACCTAGGCATAAACACATGTTTTGCGTTTACATGTGTCACAGACAAACACATACCCAAACATTGCTCAAATTCCCGTTTTTTATTGGTGCCTTAAAAATATTGACACTCGCCACCTATAAAAGTCATAAAGTGACATATTGTTATTGACAGATTAAAATTGCTATTGACACATCTGCGTGGGTCGTAATTTTGTGGCACATTAAAAAATAGCATTTGAAATTATATCGGATTTCAAATATATTAATTTTTGATGACGTGACTGAATTACATGCTTAACATAAGTTGTAAGTTTGTACTCAGGCATTTATTGAGTAAAGATGCGAGGTGAGAGCTTTTCTAAGAAGCTATTTCATGTCCGAAATTAACTCCGAGAAGGTTGATATTGATTTCCGAATGCGCTATCTGTTTGTACCATTAAAGTTTTAACCTTTACAGGAAAAAAGGTCTAGTAAAGCGCTTATGAACTAAATTATTTTAGCGTAAGATCTCTAACGACCTCTTAGTCCTACAATCAGGTTAAAATGGTTTATTTTTTCTTTAAATGTAGATTTCTTTCGAGTGTTTAAAATGACCGAATGATTGGAAAAACATAAAACGATAAGCACCAACTAAAGCTCTGCAGATTTCAAGTTATAACATCATACATAAGTAATAGCCGGGCATCCACCAACATGGTAGGACCCTCACCTTGCATTGTGGTTGGTTCCTATACCGTAAAAGAGCTGCTCCGGAACGATGAAAGGATAGGCAGGGAGGAGTATTAGCAACAACTCCAAGGCATGCGCCATGCCATGTTGCTATTGGGTAGTTACAACCTTGCCATCATGCCATCAACCTCCCAACGTACAAACTCGGGCTACGTGGCGCTTTCTACAATGGTCATAATACGCTCAAGAAGAAGTTATATAACATGGGTCCAGCTTCTTGTGCAAATTGCTGGTTCTGCGACATGGAGCCTGAAACTCCAAAACATGTGAGTGGTTGTGACTTAGGAGAGGGTACAATAGAGTTTAGGCTGCGACCTTTATTAGGTAAATGGTTATTG
Organism: Bactrocera tryoni; assembly: GCF_016617805.1. NCBI lineage: Eukaryota > Metazoa > Arthropoda > Insecta > Diptera > Tephritidae > Bactrocera > Bactrocera tryoni. The sequence continues at coordinate 65,471,532 of NC_052502.1, read as the reverse complement.
AACAATAATTTATAAGACATTTTTTTACATACAATTTTATATATGATTCGATGTTAACCTTAAATTGTCAAAAGGTTGAAAAGACCGCAGAATAACTATTCATAATTTTACGACTAAAACTACCTGTAGCTCCTAGATTATCTCAGTTGAATAATTATTGTTCGAAATAAACTCGAGAATATTAATTCTACTCCAAGATCATCACAAATTTGTTAGTTTAACCCTTTAAAGGAGAAAATTCGAAAAGACCACAAGCGAGAAAAATTCTCTCTTCTTGCTCTTGCTGTGTCTCAGTTCTGTAATTATTGAATAATTCCCCCTTATAAAGTTTTCATGTATGAGATTTTCTGGAAGCATACCAATCAAAATTTATATATTTATCAACTTCAAATTATTCAGCGTCCTCTTTTGCTTATCTTTTTGTTATTTATCTTCGATTTGGTTTTTGTTTAGTTTTTATTTAATTTTTATGTTTTGCTTGCTTTTGTTTCACACCTCTTCATTGTGACTTGAGCGCTTCATTAAAATATTTAAAAATTCGAAATGGTCAATAAAAGTCGTACAATAAAATTATTGCACTATATTTCACACTACTTCATTAAAATTGTTTTTGTTTCCACTTAAGCAATGCAAATTTATACAAATTTAACACCCATTAAAGATTACGCGAAATTTTATCAAACGAATCGACCAATGAGGCAATATGTCACACATAAATTTCCAAATATTATGAAAATAAAAGAAGAACATGACACAGCGTGGTTGAAAAAACAAAAATAACAGCGAAGTGTCAAATTTGTATAAATCAAAATATTATGCAAATTTGAACAATTGTTTAAAGTATGTATAAATATATTAGGGCAGTACGAAATTGATGTTAGGAAAAATTACACCTTGGTTAAACATTTTATGATAAATAACTGCAGTTATATAACACTAATGCATTAGGGATGATCCCAAAATGAGTGCAGAAAATTTTTATTTTAGGTTGTGCAAATTAAACTGCCCTTAGTGAGCTATTTGCGAAAAAACCACGTTCTTTTTCGAACCTTTGTGACGCGGCATCAGTGAAAGTTTGAATATTTAAGGACAACTCAAAATATTGAAAATCAATATTTTAATAAACCAAAATCGTTTGAAGCTTGGTTGAAATGAGTCATAGTTTTGATAACTTAGTCGACTCTGGTCGTAGTCAAAATTTAAAAGTAATATACGTTACTAGTAGTGGCTCTTTGATATTCAAAATTCGAAATTTTTCATCTAAAATTTTGATCTGTATCTCTACATGGTACGTCCAATCTATAAGTATTGAACGTATATCAATCTTTAAGTGTTTTTTTTTTTTGCACAACGTACCGAGACCGTGTGTCTCGTCGCTGCTGAAAGCTTTAATGTCAATTTTCTTGGCTACCGTTTTGATTTCTACACTTTTAAAGATTTTAATGCAACTCATTTCATATATTAAATGTGAATTTTAAACGTTTGAGTTTTTCTTTCTGTGTTAATTGGCGACTATATGTCCTCATTAACGTCATCGTTTGCCAAGCATTAGCTTTAAAGATTATGGGAATGAGTATGGTCGACGTTTGCAGAGTCTGAGCGTTCAAAAAAAAAATATAAATAAATTGTATGAATGTATATATATTTCTGCCTCTCGATGACTCAACTGTTCAAAGTGTCTTGTCTTGTCTGTGGAAAACTAAGAAATTATATGAAACATCTTTAAAGAATTGACGGTGAGCAGTTTTTTCATTCGCTTAAAGAATTCTTTGTTTGTTTTACTTTCACACGCTTACGAAATATTCACTGAATATTCATGAAAGAAATTTAAGTGTGGCGCTTGTTGTGGTTGATAGGTGTGACCACGCAAGACATAACATATATACTTACTTGTATATACTATGTATATACATACATATGTATATACTACATATATTTTTTTACGAAATGAATAATCTCTTTAAAAAATTTGCCAAGTCATTTGCTTGGCGTGAGTTCAAATGAAACGAAATAATAATATTTTGTAAAGAAAAGCAAATTAATTGGAAGTGAGTATTTAGATTTTGTTGCTTACTCGAATATGCAATATAATATATATATGTACATACATATGTATTAGTACATAAATTTATATGAGTCTTCTGTGGCATTTCCTTTTATTTCTCATACTTATAAATTTAAATTGTTTTAGTTTACAATATGTTTTAGAGTGCGCTTTACAAAATCGAATCAAAATGCAAATCTACGATTTAGTTGAGCGCATCAAAATTTTACTTGAGTGCTGTTTTGGGAAACTACATAATTTGTTTTTCAATGTTATACATCATGTATTAACATTGATAGGCCTCTTTTTGGCCTCAATTAATAGTAATTTAATTAATATGTGTGGTTTTATAAGAATAAGGGTACAAAATATCTTAGAGTAGGTACATATGTATAAAATATATGTATTTATATATTAAGTTTGACACGATTTTTTTTTACATGATGTTGATGATGACTTGAGTACGTCAACTGTCCATTCGGCTGTTTCCATACATGCGAGCTAGTATTGTATTTTTTATTTTTTAATCTATTTTATTCATTTTATAAAAAATATGCGTTTATTGTAGACATTACGAAAGCAATATATAAAACAAAAATTTTAAATTATTTGAAAAAAAAAATTTAAAAACTAAAAAACAATTATTTAAAAAATTTTTTTTTTTTCATAGAATTTCATTTTATTAGAATTTTATCTCCTTTGAAATTTTTTTTTCAACTTGTTTGAATAGTTTATTAAAAAAAAATGTATATATATGTACATATACAAGGTCTGTCGCAAAAGAAACAGGACTGTTAAAACAAACAACAAAAAATTAATATTTTTCAAAAGTTATATTTTTTATTCAAAGTAATTTCCTTGTGCTTCGATACATCGTTTAGCCCGGTCAATTAGCATTTCAAATGAGTGTTTAAGGTCAATTTTCGGAATGCTCTTGAGAATATCGGTCGTCGCCTTTTGGATAGCTGAAATGTCCTGAAACCAGTGTCCTTTCATGGGCAAATGAAGTTTTCCAAATAGGTAAAAATCACAGGGTGCCAGATCAGGTGGGTATGGTGAGTGATTAATGGTTAATATGGAGTTTTTTGTCAAAAAATCAGTGACAAGCGTCGACCGATGACACGGCGCATTATCGTGCAACAGGCGCCAGGACCCTGCCTCACGTTATTGTGGTCGAGCACGACGAATGCGTGACAAAAGACGCTTCATAACACCAAGGTAAAACACAGCATTAATCGTTTGGCTAGGTGGGACGAACTCTCGGTGTACAATACCCTCGGAATCGTAAAAACAAATCAGCATTGTCTTTATTTCTGACTTCTGAAGACGACCGACTTCTGATCGTCACAGAGGTCCTCACGACCTTCTTGGAATCGCTTAAACCACTCATGCACATTAGTACGGGATAGGCACTGATCACCATAAACTTTTTTCATCATTTGAAATGTTTCAGTAAACGCTTTCACAAGTTTAAAACAAAATTTAATATTTGCTCTTTGCATTTTACGACCGATGACCAAAAGCTGCTGTCACTTTTTGATCGATAACATCGATTGTAGTTATCCAATTGTCTTAAAATTTTTACGAAATGTCAACAAGAGATCAAACTTTCCATAAACAGTTTAAAAAGTTCTGTTTCTTTTGCGACAGACCTTGTATATCTGTATATATATATTTATATAAGTAATATATTTTATTTATTGTATATTTAATTTTCTGTAATTAAGTCAATTCATTTATAAAAAAATTTATTGTAAATTAAATTTATTTATTATATAAAAAAAAAAAAAAAAAAAATAATTAAAAACATAATAAAGAAAAAAAATAATATTATTTTATTATTTTTAATTTTGATTAAAATTTTATTTGTTTTGAAAAATAGTTTTTTAATCTTATTTGAATTTTATTTTATTTATTAAAAAAAATTGATTGTAAAGAGTGGAAAAATATTCAAAAATAACTTCGCTTCAAAAATAATACTTTATATAGTGATTTGGTTTGCATATAAAAATAACATAAAACTTTAAAATTTATATAAATAAAATTAAATTTAAATATATGTACAAACATATAAACTAATTTAATAGTTTATTTTTTTTTCTTATAAACCATTTTATTAATTATTTTAATTTTTTTTCACTTCCTATTATTAAAGTAATAAATTTAACTAAAAACAATTTTTAAAATGTATATAAATAAAAATTTTATTATTATACAGCTATGTATATATGCATATCCTCTTTTGCAATGACTATATTATGATATTATAAAAAATGCATTTAGTAAAAACAAAATAAAAAAACAAGTTTTAATTTAATTGTTTACTTTTTTATTTTAAAATATATTTTTTTAAGAACGGTTTTATTTGAACTAAATTCTTATTTAAATGGTTTTTTTTCATTTCCAAAAGAAACATTTTTTTCCATTTTTTAATATATAGTATAATATAAAAATTGTATTTATTAAAAAAAAATATTTTAATTTAATTGTTTATTTTTTTATCATAAAACATTATTATTTTAAAAACGATTTTTATTTTTTCTAAACTCATATGGGTTAAAATATATGTATGTATGTTTAACTATTTTTTAATATTTCGTTGAAAAGTATTTGTTTAACTGAATAACAATTTCAAGCGAAAATCCACTAAACTTGTTTTTTCAATTATATATGATTGCACAAACACATATGTACATATATACTTATGTATAATATACGTACATACATATGTATATAAATATTTTATACAAACAATTTTTTTGTATTTTCCTTAAATTGCTTTCAAATTCAATAATTTGTTGTCAATATATGTTTGCAAATGCACGCATTGCAACATAAATTACAGTTTAATTAAAACTTTCCATATTGCTGCTGTGCAAGCGAACAAGCAAGGTAAGCGCCAGACAATTATCATCAATTCGCAATTATTGCCCATTTTATTTACACACTATTTCAAATGATTTATTAAACACATTTCACCGTTGCTATGAGTTTATGTATGTATGTTTGTATGTGTGTGTGGTTTATGGAGTATTTGAGTAGCCCACAGCATTTGTTTGCGGTCGTGTAAGCCGTCATGCGTACACAAAACGGCAACAAACGTAAGAGATTTGTTTGTAGTAAAAGCACAGTGACTACTAAATTGTACAGACACATACCCCACCACACACGAGTGCTTGGTAAAGTCCAACGTAAAAGTCGCAAAACCTGTTTTAGAGTCAGACTTCAAAGCCTTTTTCGCTCATGTGCGTTTCAACGCGTATTTCAAAGCTTATACTATACAATTGTCTATTTATGCTTTTTGCATTGAAAAATTTAAAACAAAAATTAAGAAAATAAAAAGAAAACATAAATGGAAGCATGAGTAAATGTTTGTCTTGCTTTTAGATAAGATATATACCTACGTATAAGTAAAAATACAAATAAATATATCAATGCATGACTTATTCACGCTCTGAGTTATAATTATTTGCGAAAAAAGTAACAACAAAAACACAAAAACGTGCAGCAATCGCTTGGCAACTTATTTGCTTTGAGTAACATAAAACAAATAATAGGTATTGTTCATATGTACACATATGTACAAGTATATGTATGTATATCCATATTGTACATACAGATTTTGTTTTTCTAATTTTAGCATTGCAGTTGTGGTTGAGCTATTATATTTCAATTATGTTATGCACTTGCCAATGCAAAAGCGAAACAAGTTTTGCTCGTTTGCAGAAACACAAAAATAAGATAATTATATACATACATACATACATACACAAGCTAGTAATAACATTTATAATCCAAATATTAATTCTTATTTTATTTAAGAATACTATTTTATATCCAAGGATGCAAAAAAAAAAGGGGAGAAACTACGTGAGGATGTTAACGCAAGTCCTTGAGGACTTGAGTATACAATAGTATTGAAGAAACTCAGAGCTCGAGCAAAGCCATCTGATTCAGATGCTGTCAAAATGAACTACATCTTAAGCATATGTATTCTTCGCCATATACGAAAAAGAGGCAGAGAACCAGAACAGGCTGTAAAACTTCCGATTTTTCCTTTTAAGCCTCGAAGACCTGCAACTGACTGCTACCAAGCTCAAGACTAACAAATTACCCAGTCTGGATGGAATCCCAGCAGAAAACCTTGGAATAATTGCCGCAGACCGATAGTACGTTTGAATATGTACAATGCCTTCCTCGACGCTGGAATATCCGCTGATCTTTGGAAGAAACAATAGCTTGTTCTAATTAGCGAGGAATAAGAAGCTTGTCGGCAGCATACACTCCGCTGTGCATGCTTGCCACAGTGGAAAAGCTTTAGAAGGGCTGCTTAGACCCATGTTCGAAGCGGGTATCAATGAAGCCGACGGACTCTACCCTAGTTAATACATTTTTTAGGAGCTATCAATCACGTCATTGAAAGTTTAGAAGTCGCATCGTCGCAGACATAAATAAAAAGTAATAGTTTTGCTGGTGACTTTAAACGTTGGAAAGGTTTTCATCAACGCGAGATGGTTGGTTGTAAACCCGATTAACTCGATCTTCAATGCTGTGGTGCGACCATACCTTTGTAATAGAAAACAGTTTCACCAGACTAAAGTTCATTAGGGGTTCATTTTAGAGCCAGACTTGTGACCGACGATATATTACAACTTGAAAAGCCAAACGAATCGTACTTGAATTGCTGCGTGGACGATAATGCAGCAGTAAATACAGCCTGAGAACTAAAAGAAGCCCGAAGAAAGCTGAATTAGCTCACGATGCGGATGAAAGTATGGTTTGACTCACACAATCTCCAGCTCGCTACAGAAAAGACAGACCTACTACTGCTAAGAAATATGCATACTTATACCTCTAGTAGTAATTATGCAAACGACTACCGACATTCTCGAAAGCGGTAAACTACCTTTTGTTCAACTTTTGTGATAGCGTTTAGTTCTATAGACTTAATCTCTTATAAGATCATGATAAAACTAAATCTTGCGAGCACTATTTAGAGCCTCGAATTAGATTGTTCGCAAGGTAATACTCCGAGAAACTTCTAGTCTTACTTAAATCAAAATTGTTCTAGTTCCGGGTCTGAACATTCAGTCTTAATGAGATAGTGAGTCAAGAGACACTTGAATCTTATTTCGTATAACGGTTAGATTAGGACGATGTATTGTATATATTATAAGATCAAGATAAAGCAGAATCTTGCGAGCGCCATTTTGAGTTTCAACTTGGATTATTCAAAAGAAAAAAGTCTGAGAAAATTTTTGCTCTTAGTTAAATCAAAACGTTTCGGGCCAGAACATTCAGTCTTGATGAGCTAGTGAGTAGAGAGACGTTCGAGTCTTCTTCTGTAACGGCCTAGGGCGAAACTTTGCATTTCTTTTTTCATTATCCCCAACTTATATCGCTTTTGAGTGAGTACATTTATTTTGAGATATTCTAACAAGTTCTTCCCCGTAGTTACTGTGATGCTTAAGAAACTTTACTGTTCTTCCAAACTGACACCTTTTTCTTATTAGTTGTTTTGTAGTTCTTCTCATATTTTGTGTTATATTTTGTTGCCGAAAAAACCATAACCTAACTAACCTCAATAATCATACTAACTTCCTTTCTTTAGCAGTTTGTGGTCTAATATTTATCCCTTCAGAAATTGTTCGAAATTTTGTATAAGTTGTGGTAAGAAATATTATAAAGATCGCGAAAATCTTTTGATTATATCATATAACATCTTCAGTTCTTCAGCTTAATATTGCTTTGACAACTTCTTGGAAAACACATTACACACGCAATAACGGTCTATATTAAAATGCAAATTTGAAAAATAAATTCTCTCGAAGCTAAGCAACAATTGTTTATGTTCCAGCAAGCAGGAGCCAACACACTTCAATCGATATCCTTCAGACGATAAGAGACAAACAACGCCTGAAGTGAATTCGTGCAGCACTTCACTGCAGCACCACAATAGAGCGGAAATGTTTTCAATTATACTAGGCACTAGGTGCACGGAAGTAATTTCATATTCAAATATAATTGGGTCAAATGCACCACAACCCTCGAACAAGCTGAAGTACAAGCAAACAATGCGAGACAAAAAAGTTCAAAAAAGAAAACATGGAAGAAATAAAAGAGAAGGTAAGATGGCACAAGGCAAGCCTGCTACAAAGTAAACAATCTAAAGCAAAAGAAGTGGAAGCAGTAGAAAAATCTGAAACAATTGAAACATTATTAACAGTTGAATGGCAAAGAAGTGGATAAAAAATCAATAAAACCGAAAATTGAGGGCACACTTTAATAAAATCCCATCGATTCAAGCGAGAAACCGAAATTATAAAGGAGAATTGGTGCGTGGTAGCGGTGATATAACGCTGAGGGTGAGTAGAGGACCTGTGCTAGAACATAACCGTAAGCAAAAGGTCGGAGTGTGTGGTGGAGGACATTAAAAGCGGCAACTAATTTTCGTGAAGGAAGAAAATAAAATTCTTGAAAAAAGAAATTGCATATGAGAATATGATAAAGAATATGACTCAATTTGGAGGAAAAAAAGAGGACTATGCACGAAGATGAGGACAGCTGAACAAAGGCGGCAGGCGTGTGTGCAAAATTAGTTAAATATAAAGCGAAATTGAATTTTTCGCAAAATGAGGGACACGAAAGTAGACGAGGAATAGTGTGAATGCGACGAAAATAAAGCTGATAAGGCAAAAGCAAGTTTGGAAGCGAGGTAGTTGATTTGCTTACATGCTAGCCGAGGGTGAGTGAGCTGTGATTTCATTTTCACAGGGGTGAGTGCAGTGTCAGTCTCAGGACCCTTGGTGTGAAATGCGATTACGGCATTAAAAATCACATTATCAATAAGCAGTTATGTGAAAGGAAAATTATCGCACACGTAACATGTGCGATTTAGGACGGAACAACCCTTACAGGCGTAGAAATAGTTAACGTTGCAAGGCAATTGGCGCATGAGGCACAAAATTTTGAACGAAAATGTGTCAATTTCCACGCGAAGCGAAGCGACATGGAGCGCTGAAACGGGCTATAGTCGTGTGTAGTGCAAGGTCAAGTTATGTAGCGGAAGCATATACTTACATACATACATATGTATATAGGGAAAAGCAAGGAAAATATGTGTGGCAAGTAAACGAGCAAATAGAAACAACAACAATAGCAGCAACATAAATTGCGCACATTGCGAAAAAATCACGCACTTCCGCTCACGTGACAGCTACAACAAAAAGAGCCAAAAAAAAAATGGAAAGCAATAACAATAGCAGCCAGCAAGTCGGCAAAATTGCTAACAAATAACTTTGCGACATTGCGTGTGTCCTTTAAATCCTTAAATCAGCGTAAAGCACTTGCATGTCCGCGACGACATGGGCGAAACCCTTCGACGCCAGTCCATTTTCAAAGCCTTGCTTGTTGTTGTTTGTTTGCTGCTGGTCGCTGGCGCGTGGAAAATGGTTTTATTAGCAGTAAATGCTGTATTCTTGTTGTTGTAATTGTTGACTTTCACATTGTTTATGGTTGTACATACACATATTGACCCAGCAAGCATATATGTATGTATGTATGTGTGTGAGTATAAATAAGCGAACGTAATCCTGCTGTCCAGTTTGACGCCTGTGTTGAGGCTCAGAAGAGCTCAGGCCGTACAAATTCAAGGTGGTGAAATATATTTGTGACTTTCTCACTAACTGTTTGCTAGATGAAATTTTGTATATATAGTTGATATGAGAAATCATTTTAAAAATTTCAGGAAAAGTATTCGAGAAACCTTGAGATCTTAGAACAGACGAAAACCTCTTACCTAACCATATATATGTATGTAAGGCTGAAGATAACAAGACATTCACGTATTCTTTAATCTAGAAGTCTTACAATTTGAACTGCTGAACTATTTAAACCCATAGAACACAATTTACATAAGAAACTCCTATTCGCGTCGATAGGAATTCATAGGAACCCATTCACCTGCTAAATACCTGTCCGCCTCGATATTCTGTTCCTCTTCATAGTTTTGAGATCTTACTTCTAAGCAACTTATCCTCCGATACATATAGTCTAGCTTCATTAAAGTACATTCTAAACTCGTATTTTGCTCGCAGATCTAACTATCTGAAGTACTGTGGCAGGAACAGTGGAAACTAACATAACCTAAAAATATTTAACTTATACTTGTAACTTTCTATATTTCATACTATTGATTTATTTTTAAATCTAACTTATTTGTGTAACCTTCATAGTACTCTCAACTTAAACTTCGAACTCATTACAAAACATTCACATCCACCCTCGTATTCTTACATATGGCGCAATTTTTCCAAAACACGTTTCTAACGTGCTCATTTCTGACTTAATATTGCGCATCGTGTGGCATGCAACGACGATTAAATTCACTTTCTAGCAATGTAACATATAATTTGCCTTTAATTTATTACATAAAATTAAGGATTTCCGGCGATTATAATGAAATTCGTCGAAGCAAGCATTTGCTTGCGATTTTGAGTGGCAAATATGTTGAGTGAAACGTGACCACTTTCACTCAAGGCTTTCCACACTCGTCGCTATTGTATTTCAGCGCTTCATTTTCGAACACGCAACCCCTCAAACAAAACAACAATGCAGTCACATTAAAATTACCAGCGCAAAGGCAAAGGATTAAAGGATATATTGTTTGCCATACGACTACATGTTTATGTGTAATGTTATGTATGTAAGCAAATATGCCAACATGTTTGTGCTTTATGTGTGTACATCTGTACTTATAAGCTTTTGTGTGCCTTTAAACCCTTATTTACTTAAATATCCACTGCTAATGTCACCAATTCCTGGCAAGCCCAGCGGACGAGCCACTCGACGGGCAGAGGCTTTAACTGTATTAGCCTGACAAATAATGTTCGTGTTTTGACATTATGCTTTTGTTTGCTGTTATATGCCATGCTGGCTACTTAGTTTTTGTTGTCTACTATGAATTATAAGTGCAAGTATGTATGTATTTGTATATAGTATATAGTTTGTGGTATGATAAAAAAAAATTTAATTAAAATTAAACATTATCAATTAAAAAGAATAATAATAGTAACATAAAATATATTTAAAAAATAAAGTAAAAAGATTAAATAAAATAAAATAAAATAAAATAAAATAAAATAAAATAAAATAAAATAAAATAAAATAAAATAAAATAAAATAAAATAAAATAAAATAAAATAAAATAAAATAAAATAAAATAAAATAAAATAAAATAAAAATAAAAAAAAAAAAAAATAAAATAAATAAAATAAAATAAAATAAAATAAAATAAAATAAAAATAAAATAAAATAAAATAAAATAAAATAAAATAAAATAAAATAAAATAAAATAAAATAAAATAAAATAAAATAAAATAAAATAAAAATAAAATAAAAAAAATAAAATAAAATAAAATAAAATAAATAAATAAAATAAAACAAAATAAAATAAAATAAAATAAAATAAAATAAAATAAAATAAAATAAAATAAACAAAATAAAATAAAATAAAATATAATGAAATAAAATAAAATAAATAAAATAAAATTAAATAAAATAAAATAAAATAAAATAAAATAAAATAAAATAAAATAAAATAAAATAAAATAAAATAAAATAAAACAAAATAAAATAGAAACAAGCAAGAGCGGTGAGGTAAATGAAGCTGAATACCCTTCATGAATTAAAATGAAGAATTTTGATCAATCAGTTTGTACGACAGATGCAGAAATTATAGCGATGTTTTAGGTAATAATCTGCACCAAATCTCGAAAAGATATCTCACCAAATACAAAAGAGTGCCATACAAGGACTTCAGTTTGATCGGTCAGTTTGTATAGCAGCCATATGCTATAGTGATCCGATCTGAACAACTTTTCTTGAGGGTATAGGTATTTTTTGAAAAAGAATTTGTGCCATATTTTGTGACGATATCTGGTCAAATTCAAAGGTTTTTCATAGCAGAACTTCAGCTTAATCGGTCCGTGTGTATGTTAGCTATGCATTATAGTGGTTCGATATCGGCGATTCCAACAAATGAGCAGCTTCTTGAGTAGAAACGGACGTATGCAAAATTACAGATTGATAACTCAAAAATTAAGGCACTAGTTCGCGTTTAGATATGCAAAATCGACTCAGCACGTTTCATTACAAAGTAGACGCAAATTAAATATTAAAGTAGATAAATATGTACTGAAACAACGCTAATTAATCACGAAAAGCAAATCAAGTTAACTAAAATGTATTCATCCAAACGATAACATACATATGTACATGCACTTGTAAACCTTAAGACTTTAACCCAAGCTCAAATAAACCGACCATTTGCCCTTTTGCATGTACTTACAGGTCCATATGCGTATATATATATGTATGTATGAATGTACACATCGTATTTGATTTTTATATCTTATGTTCTTACATATACAAGTAGTACATGCATACATCTACATATGTATATGTATACAGTATATATGTACAGACAACAAACAGGCCTATGCTGTGACGCTTTCCAGCGAAATATTCAGCTGACTCACTTCGTCATGTTTACATTGCAGCTTATGAGCGGTTTACTTATGACATTTGACATTAACATTGAAGTGTTTTCTAAGCAAACACTCTTTATAATAAGAATATGTAGACTGCTTTTATGCTACTCAGACATAAGTACACTTTCTTCGTATGTATTTGCTCGCATTATGCTTATCGGCTTAATATCTTGGGTCGTTGAAATACGAGACTTGAAGTTTTTTAGGATCTTAAATGTATTGTCGAAAGCTAGAAGACAGTAGAATTTCATTGATTTCTAGAATTAAAGGGAGCTTTGCGTCTAAACGCCTTTTCCTTTAGTTTCAAAGAGTAGTCGAAACAAAAAATAAATCATCAAATGCTTTGCCTACATATAGGCATTTTTTAGCAAAGACATAAACCTATAATATAATATTAATAATAATTGATAATAAAGGAGCGATACAATCTAGAGTGTCAGGTTTTCTATACATCTGACTCTAGAGAGCTTGTAGTTGGTATAATATCATACTTAACATTATTTTTATTAGTCAGCTTATAAAGTTTAAGGCGAATTAAGCTTAAAAGCATAACAGATACCCGCTTAATTGAGACAATTATAATCTCATCCATATGCATAGCTAATGGTGCCCATTGTCTGACTCGATAAAGAATATCTTCCACATCTTCCTTAATCAAATGTGATTTCAAATGAGGATAAATTAAATTTCTTTAGATAAAACCAAATTCTATCTTATAATGAGTTTAATTTAGCTTTTTAGCTCATTTAAATAATTTTTAATAATGCTCGCTTCCAAATTTCTGTTCGTAGTACATTAAAATAATATAAACTTAAAAATTAACCCATTCTTTTTACCAAAAGCTATCTACTAATTTTGATAATTTCATTTCTTTGCAGTCTTTAGCCCCTACTTTACACTTTTTTCTCCAAAACAACAGCAAATGGCACACTTATGCATGATCTGTAGCGCACTTTTTGTTTGAAAAGTCTAAGCGAATACATAAAGTTATCACCTTGTGCCACTTACTTCAAGTGCCATTAAAAAATTTATGTTTTCAGCTGTTTTGAAGACAGCAATCGTTTAGCCTTTTCTTAAGTGGTTTCAGTTTTATTTTCGATTTTATTTGATTTGAAAATTTACTCCACATTAAATGCTAAAACTGTTTAGCAAAATTATCTTTTTTCGCTGTTTTAATTTTTTTTTTTTTTGTTTTTACAAAATAATTAAAACGAAAAAAGACTATTTTTTACTAATGTTTGGATGTCTGCAAATGTTACATGGCTATTTATTTAATGACTAGGTCGGCTTAATTTGTGACCATTAGCAGTGTTTATGGCTTAATTACTTTTGCTTTAAATGAAAAATGAATTTGACTACTCTAAGAGCGCTTCACTTTCATGAGCCGTTTTTTTAAGATTTTGAAATTTAAACGTTAATAAGAGATTTCCAATAAGTCAAAATTAATGACAGTCATAGGCATACTAACCAAAATCGTTCCAAATAATTTAAAATTTTATTTTAAACATATAATTTTTAGAGCCTTTGAAATGTTTGTAATATTTTGAGATTTTAAGCAGAATTTGAGGTTTTCCTTTAGTCAAAATTAATGACAGTCGAAGTCAAACAAGTGTTCCTTTATTTCTACTTCACGTTTAAAGCGACATACTTACTATACATACTTTAACATAATGGGTTGTCAAAAAAGCTTTGCAGTATTTTTATTGATTTTTTTTTATTGAAATTGAAATGAATGTTAGATGACTCATGCCCAGCTTTTGACCGATGCGACGGCTGCTACTATGACGGTCTCTTTCGACTAATTCAGCGATTTTATCGCAATTTTCGACGACAGGCCTTCCGGAGCGTGGCGCATCTTCGACCACCTCTACACCAGAACGAAAACGTTGAAGCCATCGTTGTGCGGTGGAAATGGAAACTGTGTCGGGTCCATAAACTGCACAAATTTTATTGGCGGCTTGAGATGCATTTTTGTCTTTATCGTAGCAGTACTGTAAAATATGCCGTATTTTCTCTTTATTTTGCTCCATGTTTGCGACGCTATAACTGACGAACGACTTAAAAGAAGCGACAATTAATCAAACACGTGTTAGCGCGTGAAATGAGCTTTCCAAAAAGGTATAGTAGGTATAGCATGACCCGATGCGACGAATAAAACTTGAACTACGCGCTTTCAGCGCCAACTAGCGAAAATACCGCAAGACTTTTTTGACAACCTAATATAAACTTCGTGTCGATAGTCAATAAACTCGAATTTGTGAGACTAAATTTTCATAAACACTTATTCTGTGGAATGTTCAATAAACTCGAGTTTGTGTGATTAATTTTTTTAAAACCAGTCACCATGATTCCTTATCATGTGGTAAGCTTCCTGTTAACTGTAATTGGTAACACGTTTAGTATTAAACACCTAAAAGGTCAAAAAACTCGACTTATTGAGTCGAAAATTTCTTCAACACCCATTCAACACTATCTAAAGTGAGTTAAGGAATACATGTATTTATATATTAATATTTTATATAATAAACTCTGAGTTAGCGAGTAGGTTTGGATGTTACACACACAACTAAATTCGAGTTAGTGACATAGCATATATAAGTCAATACGATTCTGAACTGTCAAGAATATTCACGTTTTTGGGGCACCGTTGCCACCCCTAGCGGCGGGTGCAGAGCTCAAATGCATTACAGCTTTAAAGAGCTTAAGTTATTTGTGTATTTATTTAAAAATAACCACATGCATTGTACGATATTTGAAGAGTTTAGCCTTGTAAGTAATTGAGAACTCGAAGAACACGCCGAAAAAATTGAACAAAATATACAAAACGACAGCGGCAATAAATTCTCAAAACAACTGCTGACTTAAAAAATAAGTACAACAACAAAAGGAAAACAAGAAATGCAACAACAAAAGCAATAGCACAAATTAATTAATTTTAAAACTCAAAGAAAATCACGTTTTGGCTGCGCTTGAATGGCGCTGTGGCGGTTGGATAATCAATAAAACACTCAACGCGTTCATTAACACGAGTGGCATGCAACAGCGCGGGCTTTTCGACTTAGTGGCTTACATATTTATGTGTATATAAGTGCTTAGTAAGCAATTTTTCGGCGTCGCTGGCTTGTATCAGCGAGTTTACGAAAGTTTTCGAAAGTTTTTTGAATTCAAGAATTGTTGGTATTAAAAAATTTTCATGCTGTCAGTACAAAAGCTAGTTAACAGTGTTATCCGGTATGTATTTCCATTGCATGTGTGCTTGTGTGGGCGTTTGTTTGTGCGCTGTGGTGGGTCGCCGCGTAAACAAGCTGCCACATGGGCATTGAGGCCACTACAAAAGCGCCAGTGACAAGAAAGCTTGCAGCAACCAGCCAGTACACCCACTAAAAGCATATATAAAATCATATGTGAAAAAGAAAATGGGAAATATTTGGTTGTACAACACACAATGCAGTCAATATGCACTTGAGCAAAGCAAATGCTTCAAGCACACTTTTTGATTAAACAAATATTTGTGGTATCTTTCACTTTTGTTGCAACTACAGTGCATTGAAAAGCATTGATATGTTGTGCAACAAGCAAGTGGCAGCTACATTTGGGCAAATGTGCCGGGCAGCAGCAGAAATGCCACTAAAACGCGGCTGTTTACATAAAAGCTTAGGTTTTCAAGTATTTATATATGTACATATACATATACATATATATACATATGCATGTTTGTGCATTTCGACCCAACGTTTTTGTAAATTTCCCGTGCTGTTTTGTTTTTGTTGCTAATCAAAATAATCAATTTTCATTTTAGCCTTTCGCTGCATCTTTGTTTATAAACCACTCAGCGCCGACTAAGTTGCACACAAACAGAAACACATTAATAAACATTTTGTTGCTGTTGTTGGCTGCTCATATGCCGCCGTATGGCCTAAATGGGGTCAAAATGTTAACTTGTTTATATTTGGCTGTAAAACTTAACGAGCGAAAGGCAGCGAGGGAGAAACAAATGCAGGCGCGAGTCTGTGCAACACACGCAACAAAGACAATACACCTACGCTTGCAGCAAAACAGCAGATAAAGTTGCATAAATATGTAGATCTCTATATTAGAATACAATATTTTTTAAATGCATGTAAACTTAGTTCAATGCTGCCATATAGCCATGAATTTCGGAAGCATTTTTATACAGTCTTTGAGCATATTGCATTCAAGAAACCAAATTGAGATTCAGCGCTTCATAAATCGTTATAAAAAAGAAAACAAATTTTGAGTATAACAAGAAAACCGTGAACTTCGGTTGCACTTAAAGGAATTGCATCACAAATAAAAAAAGTTGTCCATACATAGTACTCTAATATGAGAGTTTTCTTCACTGTTTATAGCGCTGCAATAGCTTTTAATCCACGTCAAATTTCGTGAAGATATGTCATCAAACAAAAAAGTTTGTTTTACAAACTTTATTTTGATCGTTCCATATGTATGACGGCTACATAATGGGTTGTCAAAAAAGTCTTGCGGTATTTTTATTGAATTTTTTTTATTGTATTTGAAATGAATTTTTGATGACACATGCCCAGCTCTTGACCGATGCTACGGTTGCTACTATGCCCGTCTCTTTCGACCAATTCAGCGATTTTATCCTAATTTTCAACGACAGGCCTTCCGGAGCGTGACGCATCTTCGACCACCTCTACACCAGAATGAAAACGTTAAAACCATCTTGTGCGGTGGAAATGGAAACTGTATCGGGTCCATAAACTGCACAAATTTTATTGGCGGCTTGGGATGCATTTTTGCCTTTATCGTAGTAGTACTGTAAAATATGCCGTATTTTCTCTTTATTTTGCTCCCTGTTTGCGACGCTATAACTCACGAACGACTTAAAAGAAACGACAATCAATCAAACACGGTTAGCGCGTGAAATGAGCTTTCCAAAAAGGTATAGCATGACCCGATGCGACGAACAAAACTAGAACTACGCGCTTTCAGCGCCAACTAGCGGAAAATACCGCAAGACTTTTTTGCAACCCATTATATGTACAGTGGCCTGATCTGAACCATTTGTTCGCAGATTGTACCGTTATTCTTGGAAGCCATTCCTGAAGATATCTCACCAAACAAAAAATATTTCCATACAAGCCAAGACCATACAAGCTTTTAGCGCCAACTAGCGAAAATACCGCAAGACTTTTTTGCAACCCATTATATGCACAGTGGCCTGATCTGAACCATTTGTTCGCAGATTGTACCGTTATTCTTGGAAGCCATTCCTGAAGATATCTCACCAAACAAAAAATATTTCCATACAAGCCCTTGATTTTGGTCTGATAGCGATGTTTCCTAAGAATGAGTAGCTTCGTGAGGAAAAACGCACATGTGTAAAATTTTAGATCGATATCTCGAAAACTGAGCGACAAATTCGCGTACATTAAGACAGACAGGCTTAAACGACCGAGCTCGTCATGTTGATCATTTATATTTTATAGTCTCCGATGCTTCTTTCTGTGTATTACAATCACGCGAATCAGTATTATAGGGGATAATGAGCTAAGCATCGCTTTGGTTGAAGAGAGTTCGTAGTACACCGTAGTATTTACTCTCTTAGATAGACAAACTCTTTGAAATTTATTTTATATGCAAGATCTTATGAAAAATATTGACCTACTTCAGCGAAGCTTAGCTGCAATAACAATGCAGCTCTTTGGTCTTTGCTTTGACACGTAACTGTTTTTGAGTAAAAAAGGACAGTTATTAACGCCCGAAAGCATTTTCTCTTTCTCTCTTCAACTTATGAATGAAAACCTTACTGCAATTGGCTCAGTGGCCTGCGCACATCCGGCAGGTGCAACTGGCAAACTAAACAAAAAACTTCTAAGAACACATAACTTACGCTGTTGAGATGTGAAGCAACGAACGTGACTCAAAGCAATATTTTGCAGAGCATTTAGAAAGCCAAAGCAACAGAAATAAAGTAAAATAAAATATGTATTTGTATTTGTATGTGTGTGTGGCAGTAATTGGTGAATTTGAGTTTTATTGTTCCGCATCCTTAAACGTGTTGATAGAAAACGCAAGAAAAAGCCAAAGCAACAAGAAGCGAGTCAAACTAAATGTTGGCAGGTATACACTGACGGTATATATGTATGTACATATATAAGCACACATACAATACATAACTGCAGTGACTCATGGAAGATTAATTGCTTGCTGCACGAATTGGCGGCTGATTTGGCGAGATGTGGGTTGCTTTATAAAAACTTATTAGCGATGCCTGTTGTTGCAAGCTTTACCACATATAACAACAATGTGTAATATGCTTCGATGTGTATTTGTTAGTGTAGAGTTTTACATACAACATATGCATTTTACAGTTAAGTTTTTCCTTCATTACCCACAAGCGCAACTCTCGCTAGCTCCTTACGTCAGTCATCGTAAATCTAACATTTTATGTGGCATGCAACATAACTGCCACACATATGCAAATTTTGTGCTAGAAATTATTATTCAAATTTTTTGGATAATTTAATAACCGCTTTGTTGTTGCCACTGTTTCTAGCAGCATAACAACGCAGCGAGCTTTAGGAGTTAAACGAAAAATTATGCAGAATGTTGCAAGATTTGTCATATGAAAGCGTGGCAAAATTGTATATAATTTTGTGTATGTTTATATAGTGGGTAGTTGTGCAACGTGACTTGTAGTTAATTGTTTCCGATCGTTTTTTGCATTATTTGATTTTGACAAGGAAAGATATGTATATAGATACATTAGCAACTAATGAAATTGTTACAGAATTACAATAAATAGAATGTATGTTTCAATTTTGAAAAAAAAAATTTATATTTTTATATCAATTTTTATTTTCATAAAAAATCTATTAAATAAAATAATGAAAAATATCAAAAATTAACAAAATGTTTTTCTTAGGTAAAAAATTATAGTTTTTTTAATGCCAAATTGACAATTTTCAACCAATCGAAAAGATCCTCGGTCATTGTATAGTAAATGTATTCAAAAATACTCAGTAAATGAATCGGTAAATTTCTCGTTGAGTTATGACGCCAGCAATTTTGAAAAATGTCGTTTCGAGAAAAACGCGTTTAAGGTTTCACTTATATATTGTTCGCACCTCCGAGCGATCGCTCTTTAGAACGCTGCCATCCAAAAACTATTCAAGATACGACCTTCCCGATTTCACAGGATATTTAAGGAAAAAGCTATCGAAAAAGCAAATAAAAAAATGTTTTTTTTTGAAAAAGTCACACTGGTATAGGCCAGTAGTGCGTTGTGATTTTTACAATCGATAAAAATATCGAACAAATTTTGTATTTCTAACCAAAGTAAGGGATATGGTGCTGGAAAATCGTCAGGCAAGTGTCAAAGAGATGGCAAGAGCGCTCGACATCTCTCGCGAGTCCGTTGGTTTTGATGATTTTGGTGCTTATTTTGGGTATGAAATGCGTTCTCGCTCGACTCCTACCGATAAAGCTTTTTTTTCAATATTATTTTATTTAATTGATCTGCTTTTTTTAAAGCCTAACAATAAGTTATAAAATCTTAAATCTATTTAAAAACTAGACAGGCTCAAGCAAGTGATTGAGCTGTTTTGGTGATACGTTGCTCTTTAATATGCAGGCATATCTCATCTTTTAAGGGGTTAGGGGTAGTTAGAATTTTCAAAACACTATTTTTTGCATTTTCGTTAAGTGTTATATCTTAAAAATATTCCCTGAAAATTTCACGTTGATCAGATAATTAGTTTTTGAGGTATTCGACAAATAAAAAAGAGAGCTCGGTCACTTCAAAGCGCTAGTGTGCAACCTTAAACGCGTTTTTCTCAAAACTATGTTTTTTGAACCGGTGACAACTGTAACTCGAAAACCGTTCAGTAGATTTTAATGAAATTTATACAGCTTTTTGAATACATAATAAACTCGGGCCTGATCGAAGGATTTTTATTTTTCCGAAAATTTCGATTTTTTAAGACCAATTAACTGTTGATTTTTTCGCAAAAATTTTGAAAAAAATTTCCTGAGGCCGCCATTTTGTTAATTTTGATAAAAAAAAAATCCTTCAATCAGGCCCAGGATAATCTATTTATAAAACTAACTTTTCGGACTTTCGTCCGATTGATTTTAGATGAATCTCCAAGGACTTATGCTTGTCACCGCAAGTATCTTTTTTTGGAACAGGGTTAACACAAACAACTATAACTTTGTAAATTATTATTATTTTGTTTTTTGAAATTTTCGTGATTTCAAGTCAACACATCCTATAATAATGCCATATTACTACTTTTGTAAAATAACATGATTTAATAGCAAAAAAAAAAAATACTGAAAACTCCCATTTTTTCGTGCCTCTGACTACCCTTAACCCCTTAAGGCGTGTTTGATCGCGAGAATGTACCAAAGCATTAGCCAAGGGGTTTGGGTGCTCTCGGAGCTAGATAAAGCTGATTTTTCTTTTCAAAAAGAGTACCGTGAAAACGTTTCTTTGGATATGCTTGATCATGCGAAATCCAATCCCATATTCATGGAGAGCTTTATAACTGTTGATGAGACATGGGTACTTATAAACCCAAGCAAGTCGACAATCAACGGAATGGAACTCGTTTTCAATCGATCGAAGAGATAAAACAAAACTCGCTGAAAGCCATATCTAAAAATGCTTATTAAAAGTGTTTCGCGTACTGGAAAAATAGTTGGCATAAGTGTATTACATTTGGTGTGAATAATTTTGAAGGCGACAAAATAAATATTTAGGGTTTTCACAAGTCTCATAAAGTTATGAGTTATAACGATTCGAAAACATAGTGTTGAGAATTGTAAATGTGTAAACTCATTTTTGTATGAAATCCAACAATTTTTTCAAACAAGTGTAAAAATTTATAATTTTCCGATTTTACGATGCTTTACGACGGGTTGTGAGTACCCCATTTGAAGAACAATTAATTATTTTGCATTTTATTTACAATTTGCCGGTATCTTTTTGTCACATATATTCTTAAGTAAAATGTTTTTTATCATTATTTTCTTAGTAAAAAACTGTTGTTTTGATAAAAAATAAATTAATAAAAATAATTCTTAATTAAATTAACAAATTTAAAATTTGTTGTTATTGGTTAACTGTTAATTGATTTCATTTTGAAATTCATAACAGATAGAGCACAAAAAATTTTCTAGGAATTTATAGTATCCATATACATATCTTTCCCCACAAAATTTATAGATCACTAGGGCAAATGCAAAAAAAACATTAATTTTCTGTAGTGTTACATGAAAATGTAGTAGATAGCAAAGAAAATGGTAAAGTGGTAAATGTATGTATGAAGAAATGAATTTATAAATATGTATTTACTCATATATATATATGTATGTATACCGTCTTTTACACTACCGCAGGCCGCTCAATTCTGCTGCCTTCAACAAAATCATCTTGTTTTTAAATTTACCACCGGAACAACTGCCCAGCAGCTTCAAAAACACACTGGCCTTCCAACGTTAGATATTTGCAGAACTTCATTACATGAGTATTTACATAAATACATGCCAGTTACAAGCAGTCATGCTTGCTACTCTTCGCGTGCCACTACCAAAACGCCATTAAGCACGGTCAACAGCAGCCACACTGCCATTTTTCATAGAATTATTTACCTTCTTTCATATTTATGGCGTCTTTACACTCTTTCGCTGCGCCAGCGGCTTTGTGTTATGCAAAAAATGCAAGTTGCCACGCGGAGCTTGTTGCCTCGATTGCATATTTTTGTGCTGCATGGCTTTATGGGTTTCCTGCACGCCTGCTTACTGCACTGTTAGCTGCATTTAGAATGTAGTGCTACTCTTTAGCGGTACATTTTTAAAGAGTTTATTTGTTGCAGTGCATTTTTTTACACGCCTCGTTGCGGTTTCGGTTTCGCGTTTGCTTTACTAGGTGGTTAAGGCAACGATATGCTTCAAGTTTATGATACTTAATTCCAGTTGGTTTTAAGCAGATTTAAAATATATGTTTTCAAACTGCTCTCATTGCGAGTAGGCAGTTTGCGGTCAGTGGAGTTATGATTTTTGCAAAGAAGTACCCAATTTGGTTGAATAATTTATTAAGATACTGTTTATTCTATTATTAAGGTTACCTTATTTTATTCGACATTCTGAGAGACCATCAAAAAAAGAACTAATTTTCTAAAACTTTTAAACATAATGGAACTCAAAGATAACTTTTATACACAAGTTCTGGAAAGTGGAAGCAATAAATGATAATGTTGAAGGCGATATTAGATCGTTTTCTTTGTAAGACTTTTTAACTGAAATCACGCTTCATAACACAGCAAGAAACTAGATGGAATGGGATAGAAGAATTCATCAGCTCTCAAAGCTCAAACAAAATTACCACAACAAGTAAGCGTTACGGATAGGAAAGAGTTGAACCACCAGTAAACCACCTGTCTTCAAATAAATACCTCGTATTATCGGCAATATGACAAGTGACGCAAGTTGATATCGATAATGTACAACACATTTCAACAGCAAAACTGCAATTTGATAGCTTACAGCTGTGACAACAGTGAATGCGAAAAGTGTGGTGACTAAGAAAGAAACCAACGTGTGTGTAAATATATGAATGTGTATGGACGTCGCACCAAGCGGATATACAATTTCATTGCGAAAAAGCCGAAGATAAGAAAATATATTTATGTGTGGTATATGCAGTTACAAGTAGATATATGTATTAGGGTGATTCAAACAAATTTTTTTTTTTTGTTTGGTACTCTGAAAAATAGGTTCCTAGACACCTCTAAGAAAGCCTCTCTAAAAACCTATGAGTTTCATCATTCATAATAATTTTTTTCATTGAGTTATAAAATTCATAAGAAATAAAAAAATTTTCCAAAAATAATCAAACTTCAACCGTTAATATCTTTTAAACGGTTGGGTTTACGAAAAAATCATAATGGACCTTTTTAGTAGAGCATTCAGTTTCTTACAAAATCTAAGGAACAACATATTTTTTCAAGTAGTTGGAAGCGAGATATAAATTTTTCTATCTGATAATAAGAAAAAATAGAAAACTGTATGTAGGAGGACCTTCCCGATACAATTAAAAACTCATGCTTGGAGAGGCTTTCTTAGAGGTATCTAGGAACCTATTTTTCCGAGTACCAAATGAAAAAAAAAAAATTTTTTAAATCACCCTAATATGTACATATATATGTTCGTTTCAGACAGCAGCTTAATTAAGTAAATTAGCTAATTGTCTGCACTAATACCAACACGGGTAGCTGGAAAACCACTAATTATGCGAACATACACATAAGGGCTAAGTTGCTAATTGCGTACTAAACGAGTCCAAAAATTGTACTTGGAAAAATATTGATTACACGCTTTGGACATATATATCTTTAGACATATATATCCAAGCTGATAATTGAATACTAATTGAATCAATTAGCTAATTGTATGCACTTATAGACATTTAAAGTAAAAACTACTAATTATTCAAAGCAATGCATAAAAAGAGAAGTTACTACTTGACCACTAATTGAGTCAATCAGCAAATTATGTGAGATAATAAATATAATCATTTATAGAAGAAATTTTTAACTATCCGCAGTAATGCATAAAGTGTCAACTCTCTAATTGACTGCTAATTGAGTCAATTAGCAAATTGTATGCACAAATAGTCATTTAACGAAAGAATTATTAATTACTCAGAACAATGAATAAGATTTTAAGTTACTAATTGACCACTAATTGAGTAAATTAACTAATTGTCTACATTAATAGGAATGTTTGAGCAAAAATTACTACTTATACACAATTCAATTATAATTTATGTTGTTAATTGACTCAATTAACGGTATATTTGAAACGTTTTTAATGACATAATAGATAGTATTTTTGTTAATAAATATTGGCAGAATTAAAATGAAATTTGTACAGCAATAAAACAGATACAATTTCTCACCGATTTTTAAAAAACAAATAAAAAAAACAAAAAAAAAAAAAAAAAGATATTAAGGCAGTAACATGGAAAATGTTGAAACTAGTTAATTATCTAAATTAACGAATAAAAATTTCTGTTATCTCATATAACTAGCAAAACCAATTTGAGTTGCAACATGTTGTTGTTGTATATTTTCAGACCCATAATCGCCGACTTTAGCCGCTTAGCCAATGTGCAACATCTGGCGAATGCATTGAAGAGTAAGAATAATACAGTTATGTTGTAAATATCCACTTGAGTGAGTGCAACATGCGCGCTAAAGTGCCGCCATTTTGAAGAAATTACTAGCAGCAACTTGTCATAATGGTAGAAAAATGATTTTAGCAGCGAAAAATGGGTGAAACATATAAGCATCGTTCACATTTTATCGCCTGTCTGTTCGGCTGCAATTTCACTTACAAAAGCTGCGGAATTTTGCTGTTGATTGAGTGGCAATAATGTATAGCAACAATGGACAGGCAGCGTCGGACAACAGTTATACCGACTGCAAGCTGTTGCAATGCGATTGTTTACGCTGAAAGCGTATCTATGTGTGTGTTGTGTGTATATGTAGTGTTACATTGTTGTAGCCACGCAACCAAGCGCAAAAAATATACAAAATTGCATTTTAAAGTGGCAGCAGTTGTTATTGTTATATGCGCTTATAAGTGCTAACGTTGCTTGCAGCTATGTTGCATGCCACATTGATTATTGCTACATCATGTTGCTTGGTAGCAGCAACAGCGGCATGCGCCGTTAAGTGAAATGCAATTGAGTCGGGTTTAGTTTGTTTACTTTTTCTGCAAATTTCTTCTTTCACTTCAATCTTTCACGCTTTATTTATCACATTATCATTGCAATATGATGCTGTTATTATTATTATTGTTACTGTGATTGCTTTGCTGATTGTTGCAACGAATTGTAAATTGGCGCATAATGTGCGCTATAATATTAAAATCGAGTTCAATGGCAGCATGGTGAATGTTTAATAATATATTATTGCAAATTATATTTTGATTCAGTTGGCAACGCCATTATGTCGGAAAACTCTTAAATAACTTTATTTCAAAACTAGTTTATAGCATAGTGTTAAGACAATTAAATTTAACAAAAAATTTAGTAAGGGTGGCAACTCCTTACTAACATATACTTTCATTCAGTTTTTTCAAGAGCATTAAATTAAATTTTATTGTAAATTTTTAACTCATAGTACTATTTTAAGCAATTCTTTATTTGCAATCACCTTTTTAAACAGGTGGCAGCATTATTTTTTCATATTATTGCAAAAATAGACTTAAACAGTCTCATTTCAGTCTTATTTTTTATAGCATTAAAATACAATAAGACATAAACAATTTTTATTAAGGGTGGCAACTCTTTAGTATCATAGCTTCATACAGGTATTTTATCGCTCAAAACTTTTGATGTTTTTTACACGTTACTGTATTTTTTTTATCTAATATTATAATATCAGTAAGTTTTTTTATTTGTAATAACCTTTTTAAACAGGTGGCAGCATTATTTTTGCATTTTATAGTAAAAACAGACTTAAACAGTCTGATTTCAGACCAATTTTTTATAATATTTAGACATTAAACCTAAACAAATTTTTAATAAAGGTGGCAACTCTTTAGTAACTTAACTTTTTATTTTATCACTCAAAACTTTTGATGTTTTTAACACTTAATTGTAATTTTTTAACTAATATTACAATTTCAAACTTTTTTCATTCAATCATATTTGAAAACAGGTGGCAACTTTAGTATGTCATATTAATGCTAAAAGTGTCTTAAGCAGTCTCATTACAACATAATTGTTTATATTTAATATTTTTAAACTAATACCAATCGAAATTTTAATACATGTGGCAACGCTATGTCAACCTATTTTTCATTCCAGCTGTCACAAAGCATATAAATTATCATAAAAATGCTGCATTTTAACTAATTATAATAAAGATCATAAGTAATCTTATGTTTAATAAAGGTGGCAACGTCATGCATATATTTATTGCGAATATACGCTCATCAATTTCTAAAATCAAAATAATTCAATAATTTCTTACAATTAGTTCAGTTTTATCTTGCAAATAAATGTTTAAAATACCACATACAAAGCAAGAGGTGGCAACTCTTTAAAATAATTTTTCAAGATAAATTTGGTTTCGAGCACTAGCTCTGCATTTTCTAAAATATTTATTTCACGCTAATGTCATTTTCAATATATTGCATGATGTAAAAAAAATTAGGTGGCAACTTCACGGCATATTTTTTTCGTAATGCTTGCAAAAAAACTTTTTGTGGGCTTCCAATTTGAGTAGATTATGAGATTTTTATATTTTCATTTCACAATCCCGAACCCTTCTAATATATCACAATGCGAAAAATAAGCAGAGATTAAAAAATAAAAAGTCCGGTAGTGATGTTCTAGAGCTGTAAGTGGAATATAAAAAAACTAGTCATGTTCATTCACAATAATTCGTAGCAATAGTTTCTGACGTCGGGAACTTACTTGTTGGAAAAACTTTTGGGTTTATTTACAGGAGTCTCTTACGTGAAGTTTCTAAAAATTAATTTTAGTACCTAAAATATATTTACAGTACCGGCAAAAGTTGTTTACGGTAAAATTGTACGCTTCATATGGACTTAGTAGAGAAAATAAGGAAAAGAAGGATGGACTGATCCACTTTCAAACAATTAACTGCAGAACAATTAATTTAGCAAAGATTTTAAGGTAAAGAAAGTATATGACTTGTGATGGTGGGTAAAACCAAACTTTAGTATAACCTTCAGAAAATAGCCTTCAGTTTAGCTAAAGTTCTGTGTTGAACCTGAGCTGAAGACGGAGCCTGTATTAAGTGTTCAGCTTTTAGCATATAAAGTTATAATGTTTTCATAATGGAGTTACACACTGTTTACTTCTTTCTTCAGTATTTCAGATGAGAGTTTTCAGCTCGGTGTTTTACCTAAACCTTCACTCTTTACCAATAACAATATCTTGGTTTTATATTCCAGTGTTTCTAAAGTTTGAATAGAGAGTGCTATCTACTACTTTAGCCGCAGCTGTATGGAGGAAGGTGAAGTGCAATCACAATGTCACTTTCTCCTCCATTGCCAGACTTAGATTGAAATAACTCGGTAAATACATCTTCGGCGAAACCAGCGAAGTGGATTGCATGGATATTAAACACCTTAACAAAATTTGAAGTTCAAAACGCTTCGTCGAATAATGAGGATCTGGCCATCCACTTTGAGGAGTTTATGTTTATTACATAGAATGAACATCTGTCCAAGTGAAATCCATCGTTTAGAATCAATCCAACGACCCAACCTAACCTATTTACTATCACTTCATATTAAATTGCTGGTCGAAAATATACGCTTTTCAGAAATAGTATTAAAAGTTAAAAAAAATCGAGTAGTCTCCAAAGCTTTTTGTTTCTTAAACATTAAAACGTTATCTTTCTTGTTTTGACACCATATCTATAGCTGTTGCATTCCTTTTCATCCATTATTTCAGACTAACCACATATGATATCTCCATTGTAAGATTTCGCTTGTTTATTAACTTCTGGAACCCTTAAACCACCGCCACATAAACTCAAGCATAAAATATAATCGTCGCGATAACAATAAGATAAATAACAGCGTATAAAGTCAATAATACGAAAGCAATAAAAACGAAGGCACAATAACAGTTAGTTGTAAAGAGCGGATGAAGCTATCAAAAAATCCAATGCGGCGATGAGCCGTCAAATGCCCTGGCAAAAGCATAAAATAAACGTTAAAGAAAACGGAGAGTCAAGTAGATGCATACTTTTTAGCGCAAATAACGCTTAAACGCGCAAAAGCCGTAACGCCTAAAAGTAGATAATAAAATTTAATGAAGTGTAACTAACAGAAGCGCCACGCCCACGCAACAATCGAACGCAGTGTTCATGGAAAGCGCGTTTGCGACATTAAATTGGCTCGCGCTTGCCTCGCAGAGAGTGGCGAGCCTTGGGTTTAAACTTTGTTGTCATTAAAGATTTCACAATTGACACGCCTAATTTTATATTAAAATGAATTTCGCCTCATTTGCGCATTAATGTGCCATATTCGGCATATGTTCTCGTCGATTACCGAAGTAATGAAGGGAGCAGTAAGGCAAAGCAAATCAAAGCGTTGCCAACACCTATCACTGCGCCACAAGGCACCGCAAGCTGTGGCAACTCTTACGCATGTGTGTGTGTGTGTGCGTTGCGGTTTAGACGACACTCCAGAGATTGCCACTTTACACTTTCATTTCACAGTCGGAAAGCAGTATGGAAGTGAGATTTTATTGAGTCTGATAAGTGGTTTGTCAACAAACAGCTAAAAAGGAAAGTGGCAAGTGGAAGGAGCGCAATAAAAGCGTGAACGGCGTGGCAAAAGGGGCGAAGAAATTCGAGTATCGGCGCATAATTGAAAATACCACACGCACTTATGCATTAATAAAGCAACAACAAGGCAAGAGAATGCGTGTGTGTCATAGCGCAATACACACTTATGTATTTATGTATAAAGCTGTATATATAGAAACAGTTGTGCCGGCTGCACGTCGTTGCATATGCCATGATTTTCGTGTGCATTTTGACATTTCATTGCCATGATTTCCGGTTTGTTGTAGTTGTATAATGTAGTGCCCAGGCTAAAAATAATGTCTAGTGTGCAGATATTCATGTGTGTGTGTATGTAAATATGTATGTGTGTTCGTAGGCTGTTGTAGTTAGAACCTTTGTCGGCTGTTGCCTATGTTAAATTTGATACAATATTTGTTATTGTAGTTAACGTGCTTATGACGACAAGGCGGCAGATAATCTGAAATGTATTGGAAAGTGGATTTAGTAGCTGTCCATCGCCACATACTTAGCATGCCTTTAATTAAAAATGCAGCAGATATACATATAAATACATATACGTATATGGATATATGGAAGTACATATGTACATACTATACATAAATTCTGTTACAAAGTTTACATTGGTTCTGTGCATTCAGTGAAATCTCCTTAGGAAACAGGGAATTTGTCAAAGGAAGTGTAGACTCGTATGTCGTCTGGTTTATTTTAAGGGGTATTCTGGTCTAGAAATTAAAAAAAATCTATTTTTTTTTTATTTTCAAAGTTTGACTATTCAAGAAAATGTGTACAAGAGGATTTTTCAAAATTCAAATTATTTTCGGAGATATAGGCATTTTTCTGACCCGGCATCCAAACTGGTTCGGCCGGAACTAATCGAACAAAAGACTTTAGTGAAACTTTAAACGCGTTTTTCTCAAAACTGACTTTTTCGGAGCGATACCCACGATTTCTCAGGTTCTACTGGACCGATTTACTTGAAATTTTTACAGAGTCTTCTTTATAGGCTTGTCTATGGTTGGAACTAGACCCATGCCCAAATTTTTATTTTTATTATTTTTAAAAAAATCGAAATAGTTAGAAAAAGTAATCCAAAAAAACTTTTTTTTCAGGCAGTCGCCATTTTGTGAAAAAAAAAATTTTCCCACTTTTCCGTAGTTCCGGCCATTGCGACATTATTCTAGCTTAATCATCTTTTTTTTAGTTTCAGATAACTAGGAGGGTTGAAATCATGGGTATGGTCACGTGGAAATTTTTAGAGATCCCCACTTTGTCAGCTCATAATTTTTGAAATTTTTTTACTATTTTTAATTTTTAATTTTTTTATGTACTCTTCT
This sequence comes from Bactrocera tryoni, assembly GCF_016617805.1. Taxonomy (NCBI): domain Eukaryota; kingdom Metazoa; phylum Arthropoda; class Insecta; order Diptera; family Tephritidae; genus Bactrocera; species Bactrocera tryoni. The sequence continues at coordinate 65,441,255 of NC_052502.1, read as the reverse complement.
AAAATTAACAAATAACTAATAAAAAAATGTATAGTAAAAATATTAATTGCCTTTTTTTACGACACTTTAAATATTACCTGAAATTCATGCTTCTAGATCAGAATACCCCCTTAAAGCTTTTGATATGATCCCCACATGAAAGTCTATAGCTTGTAGTCTCTGCAGAGGCACGTGGTTACGGTCATGAAACTTTTCTTTTTACAAATTAAAAATAGTTCGCTGTCGAAGAGGTTTTTGATAAATAAAGTGACAAAATCAACACAACAGCTTCCAAGGGCGCATAAAATGTTAATGCGAGTGTTCAATGGTGGTCACCATCTAGCTGCTGCAATGGTTTCGTTGGAAGTCTCTTGTAAAGGACGCACACCTTTTCACTTCTCTGAAAAATGGGTTGAAACAAGAGCAAAAGTCTACTAAATGGATATTCTGGAAGGCATGGTAAATACACTCTTCGATGGAGAGCATAGCATCTTCCAGCAAGATTCCGCTCCAGCAGATAAGGCAAAAACTACCCAGCTGTTACTTAGAAGCAAAAACATTGTTTTCGCGCTGCAGATGATTGATTGTCTGGAAGTCCAGATTTGACGTCATAGGACTGCAGTTTATAGTTAGAGTTGGAGAGCATTGTTTTTCAAATACCGTACAAAAATTTGGAGAGTATGTAGAAATCTTTGGTTCAAGCAAGCAAGCAAACTGCTTTTGATCAACGGTCGATTCATTTGAGGGCTTGTGCGCAAGCAAAAGGTGACCGTTTGGAATAAAATTTTACATCGCTTATTTTATATATGCATTAACATTTTAAATAACATTAATTTCAATTTGTATAACAGCCTGAACTTGTAACAGGACTTATGGCAAAGCATATAAAAGTTCAAACTCAAAGTAAGCTGAATAATTGAGCATGTGACCCGAAAAAATAGAAACTTTGGCACGTATTTGTTTTCACCTTGCTTGTTGTAGTTTTTATTGTTGTAACGGTATATAAAATTCCTGCGGTAATGTTAGGGTATACTAACGGGGAGATAATTTTTGACCGGATATACTAAATCTCGGTTCATTTCTGTTTTCCCGGACCCGACTGTTCTGAACACCAGTACTTTGGACTTTTAGACAAGGTTTAATCTATAGGATCGACAACGACTTCTCAACACCCTTGAGATCGATATATCGTGGCCTATGAATCCCATATAGAAATGTTTCGAAAATTAATCCCCTTAAGCCCTTCTTTAAAGGTGAGAAAAGATAGTTATTTACTATATGTTATAAACTATAGAGTTGAATTACTAATTAGGTCGGATCAAGCTAGAAAAGCTAGTTGAATTATGTAAATATAGTAAATTCGAATAGTTGTAGTAAATTGGTCAGCCAATACCACAGATATTTTTTTATTACCAAAGGGCCGACTTCTTAAATACCTTTTGCAAAGTTAATATTTGATAAATTTGCATAATTAATTTAATTTTTATTTTTTTTATTTTTTTAATTTTTTTTTTTTTTTTTTAATTTTTTTTTTTTAATATTATTTTTAATTTTTAATTTTAATTTTTTTTTTTATTTTTAATTTTTTATTTTTTTTTTATTTTTATTACCAAAAGAAAGTTCTGATCCTAAAAGTTTTTCAGTATTTATTTTTTAAGAACTTGGAATTTATCTCAGACCTTAGATATGTTCTAGGAATAATTGAAAAAAAGAATCAAAACTACTGAAAAAATCAATAATAATGGTATCCCGGACTTGACTTACAGCAACAACAACAAATTTCATTCAAACCTTGTTACCATTACAATTTTTTTTGTAGAAACAATTGTTTTTCCAAGTAATATATTTGTCACATCCTCACAACAAGCCAACCAACGCAACCACTTGGCCTTCCCCAACACTAACTCGCATTTTACTACTAAACACGCACCGTCTTGAAGTCTTAACTTAGGTCAGTTAAGCTTACGCTGTGTAAAATACGCCAAAGAATTAGCTTAATCTATTTATATGCGCTTATTTGCAGTCAACAGTAGGCTATTTGTGGAGCTAAAGGCTTAACGTGTCTACAAGTGTCACTTGAGCGTGGAAGCAGGGTAGGTGGCAACACTCAGTCAAACACCCAAACACACACGAACACATAAGCGCATACCTGTCAGCAAATAATGCTTAGCAGTGGGGCACATAAATATTTGTAAGTCTAGAAAAAAAAACTGAAAATATTTAACACGCAACGTTGCCTATGAGTGTGTGTAGTCATGTGCTGTTATTTACAGTGTTTGCATAAGTATGTGATAATGTTAAACCGCAGCGCAATGTGGGCTTGTCGCATTACATGTGGGCAGTGATAAAGCCATAGTAATGCGTTGTAAAGTAGATATGCGTAAAGAATTATGCGCTCAAAAATACAAAGGAACATGCCTACACACATAAGTACATATATACATGTAGTGACACAAACATATAAGTATGTACATGAGTAACTGCTAATGTTAATACAAACAGCTGTCAACTAAGCAGCTAAGTAGCTGCGTATCAAGGTATGTAAATTGAAGTGCGGCTAGTTTAAAGTCTAAATAAAATGAAAAACGAAAACATTTAAGCACAAGGGCTTACGCCAACTTGTCTGGGGCAACATGCCGCGTGTGTTACATCGCTGTAGGCGGCGAGTGTGTGCAGTCTATAGAAGATACGCTGAGTGTTGAATAAAAGTATGCGCAGAAATAGTTACGACACAGTGCAAGTAAAAATCTAACTGGTCCTAAAAGAACTAGTTTGGTTACTAGTGCCAAATTATATTATTTATTAAAAATAAAGATTAAGCATGGATGTTTATTTAGTCTTTCCGATATAAGATACCATTATAAACGTCTCTGTAAAATTAGAGGCAACGAAATTTGCAATTTCATATGCAGGGGTTCCCAAAATGTTGTTATGTTCCTAATGTTCTATTTTGAAAAATCATAGAGCTGCCCAAAATGTTTTTATTATTGACTTCTTAAAAAATATTTATATGTAATACTCTTAAAATAAATAAAAATAATAAAAATCATGAGCAGGTGTGCACAAACTTTTTTAAGTTTTCTTTTAATATAACAGTAAAACATAAGACTGCATAAAAAAATATAAATTGTCATAAAAAATTAAAACATGCATATATAAAATAATACAAATCATTTACAGAGCTTCACAAACTTTATAAGTTTATCTCTGAATTTTTTGTTAAAATAGACAGCTGAAATTGTAGCTGGGGGCACAATAGACCTAAAGTCGCGATGCATTCCGCATTTATCAATTAAGTGTAGCTAGTTTATAGCTAAATTATGCGCCATTACAAACCAACTAAATTAAGAATTTTATATTCAGGGGTGCACAAACTTTTTAACTTTTTCTTTAATATTTAAAACGACAGAAAGTTGCATAAAAAATGTATTTTGCCAAAAAATTAAAAATAATATAAATCACATGCAGGGTTACAGAAACTTTGTATGTTTACCTTTGAGTTTTCGTAGTAATATACACTGCATAAAATACCTTTTTTATTGATTTTGTTATTAAAAAAATATATCATTAAATATAAGTATTACGCAAGCGTTCCAAATATGTATTATAAGTACTACTGTAAATAATATATAATATGTATAAATATATAACTTAAATAAAAATGTTTTATGTCTGTCTATTTTTTATTAAAAATAAAATAAAAAACTATGAAGTGGTTGCTTAGATTTATTTATGTTTTTTAAAAATCTAATAAAAAAATAAATATTTTTGATGTGATAAAAACTAAAAAATATTAAATAAAATAAAACTGTGCGGAATAAATACTAAATTTTTATTAAAATTATTTAAATGACATCAGGTGTCCCCAAACATTCTTATTTTGTTCATATTTTATTTACTTTATTGTGAAAAATATATATGTAAAGTAAAGTGGAAAAATTTTTGAAGCTATATTAATAAATAAATTTGTAAAACTATTAGCAATAGCAGCTGTTGCCAAACCTTTTTGTGTTACTTTTCACTTTTTTATAATTTGTAAGTAACATTTTTTTGTAATAATATTGAAATTTTTAATTTCCGTCTTTAAAACAACAATAACTAATTTTAAGATTTTAATGCGACTTATGAAATCAGTTGAAACACTTATTTTTGTTGAAAGAAATATTTTTTAGTAATAATTTACTCTTCAACTTTTCTGTATAATATGGCAACTCTTGTAGTAAAAAATCAAAAATTATGCTCCAATATAACCGAATAACCAATATCAATCCAAAAGCACCAGTCCCCAAACAGTTCCCTCTATCTATTCCATGCAGACCATATTTTTGAGTACTTTTTGTTGTTGTAGATGCGCGAAAAAGTATTCTTTTCTGTAGCAAATGCAAATAGTGAATAAGCGAGCGTAGTAATAGAATACAAAGGCACTTGTGAAATGCAGTTAACCTTGTGTGCGACCATTCACTCGATTATAATGCATGAGCTGTTGTTTAATTTAATAAAAGTTGCACGTCGCTGCCGTCGTTGGGGCTTAATACGAGTAATAATAATAAAGTAATGGAAGTAGAATTCAGATTCATATGAAATAATATTAATTATTTATGCAAGTGAAATGTTGTTTTTGAAAACCGTTAGCGGATTTGTTTTTATTTCATTTCATTTTTAAAATGTTTTTTTTTTTTAATGGCAGTGTTGCATTAAATAGTTTGAAAATTTATGGCTGATAAAATTCTGAGAAAAAAAATATTTTTTCGTAGTCTTTCGTAAGAAAATTAAGCTTTGAGTCTTAGAGTTTTAAAAAATAAAGAATATTTATTCTGAAATTAGTTTTTAATTCGAAAAAAAGTTTTAAACTTTTCGATAAAAATATGTGAAAATTAAAATTTTTGTATATCGAATTTGAAAGTGCAAATAAATGTAGTATTTTAGAACCGGGAGATAATAATAAGATGAAACCCATCAGAAAAGGATTGAAAAATCACAAAAATGAAAGAAAACATAATTTATGGGCGGTCTGTGCACTGGAAGAGGTAGGGGATTTTTAAGGGTAAATTAGGTTTAATAAGTATTTTGAAGAACGGCAAATATTTAGAAATGATTGGAACAAGAAATTAATTTTTTTTCAAAAATTTTAAAATTTTGAAAACTGAATATTTTTTATGAAATCGAAATATACATATGTATTTATGTATGCATATACATATGTATATGATACATATACTTGTATATACATATGTATATAATACACATACTTGTATGTATATATACATACATATGTATATAGGTTAGGTTTGATAAATCTGGTAGGACAACATGCATATTTAGTAAAATAAAATTTTCAAAAATATGAAATTTTGGAGAAAATAGAAAAACTAATATTTGAAAACAAAAAAATACCTTCAAAGACAAAAATATTTTTTGAAAATTATAAAAACAAATTTTTTTTTTGAAAAACTACAATTTGTGAGTTTGAAAATTTGCTTGTAAAAATTAAAAAAAAAATACAAAAAAATTGCAACATTTTGAATTTAAAACTTTGTTAAAAAAACAATATTTACTTTTAGAAAACAAAAATTCGTATTTGAAAAGTTAAGAAAAAACATATTGTTTCGAAAAATTTAATTTTGTTTTATAGTGCATTTTAAATTTTCAACCTAAATAAAAAAATAATAAAACATTTCAACATTTTAAATTTAAAAAAAAAAGTAAAAAAAAACAAAATTTTATTTCAAAAACAAAAAGACGTGTTTGAAAATTTAAAAAAAAAACATATTTGAAATACTAAATTTTGGGAATTTCAAAATCCTGGACGGTTTTAAAAGTTATATTATAAAGTATTTTAACTTTTCAGCTTAAACAAAAATCGGTTCAGAAATTTTGAAAAAATTATAAAGTTTCAATTTTGAAAACAAAAAATTATTTCAAGGAAATATGTTTAAAAAATATTGTTTCTAAAAATTAAAGATTTGGATTACAAAATTCTGAATGGTTTTAAAAGTTAGAGCGTCTTAATTTTCTAGCTTAAATAAAAATCAGTTCCAAATTGTTGTAGTTTTTAAAAACAAAATCTTTAACTTCGAAAAAATTTTCGAAAAATCTAAAATTTGAATTAAAAAAATCTGAATAATCTTAACAGTTAGGTAATTTACTTTTTCAGGTTAAAAAAAATTTAATTTGTTTCGAAAGATTAAAGATTTGAATTACAAAATTCTGAACGGTCGTAAAAGAAAGAGCATCTTAATTTTTCAGAGAAAATAAAAAACAGTTCGAAAATATTTGAATTTGAAAATTTTAAAAACTTTGAAATTTAAAAAAGATTTTTGAATTCTAAAAAGTCTAATACCTGTAAAAGCTTTTGAATTTATTAGCTTAGATAAAAAGATATTTCAATATTCTAGAATTTAGAAAAACGCTTTTTTTAATTTGAAAATCATTAAAAAATTATACCTTGAGCATTTTTATATTTTTGAGTGTACATCTTCAAATAGAAATATTTTGGAAAATCATTTTCTTCTACAAAATGTGAAATTAGCTTCAGACAAGCGCCAGCGAAGCCGCAGCATATGTTAGTTGCTAATAACAATAACAAGCCAGGCAATTTGAGGCAAGCGAGCGAGCGCCAAGCTTTTTCCACACGCAGTGTAGAGTGTGTACCAAGATATACATATATAAATATTATAAATTACAACTTTTTTACACACGCATATGTTTACATATATGTATGTACATATGTATGTTGGTATACTTCACGCTTGGGTCGCTCCCCGTTTGGCTTGCATTGATTACAAATTGCCGCATTCAATAAAATAAAATTCCACATTAATCGAGTTGAATGGGCGAGCGAACGAGTTCTCCCCACGAGAAAAGCACACAAGCATGCATGTGTGCGTATGTTTGTATATGCGTGTAATATTTTTCTTTGATTTCTTCGACTTCTATTTTCTCCAACAATTTCTGGGCGTGTAATCGGGCAATGGCCGGTCGGATAGCCAGGTAGGCCGCCAGTTGGGAATGCAGACATACATACAAGCACACACACACATATATGTATATGCATCTACGCCCACAACATGCATGTATACGAGTACACATGTAAGTACGTTTGTTGCGGCAGCTGCGGCAACTCTCGGCAATTGCTGGCTATCAGCTACCAATTGCTGTTGTTTGGCTAACGCAAATCGACTTTATTGCAATAAAATTTCATTTTATTGCGAAGAGTTATGGGAAAAGTGGTAAAAGTTGAAAATTATTGTTGAAAAATTGATAACAATAAAAAGTGAAAACCAAAAATTACACAAATTTACATACAGACGCATGTGTGCGTGAGCAAATGCAGTCGGCGCACAAATTGTATGCAATTCATATATGGAAATTTCGATTTTTGTAGCCAGTTCCCAACGGGCGAGCATGTCGCAGCAACTTGTGCAGCGCCAACAACAAATATCCATACGATTTTGTATTGTTTTTGTAGTTGGCTGCGCTTTTTGAAGCATAAATATTGCATTTAAACATATGTATGTATGTATGTATATGTTAACACATTCAATATACATATGTATATAGCATAAATATATAGTAGTTCAATATGTCTTGCCTGCCCTGCATTTTATGTCTTTGCTGCTTGGCACTTTATTTTTATCTCAGCGCTGCGCAAAGCCTCTGTCATATGAATATTAAAATTTTTGGTTTCACATTTTCTTCATTTAAAAGTTTTTTCCAGATTTTTATGTCTGGTGTTATAGTCAGAACCAAGGACGTAACGGCAGGAGGGGCATAAGTTGCTCGAAAAAATTAAATTCATCTGAAAATTTGGTCATCTTTACCTACAACCGTTGACAGCTAATTAGAAACGCTACTTAGTTTGAAGTAAATGATGTTATTTTCCAATAAATCACTTATTTTTACTGCTTTTCACTAATTTTATTGAAGATTTAAACAAAAATCTGTAGAATCAACGATTTGAGTGCGACAGCTAATTAGAAACGAAAATATTTTATGAGCTAAAAATATTGTTATTAAAAAAATTAACCCTTTTACTCTAATATCAGTCATTATAGTTAATAATCTTGGGGCGAAAAATTAGTAATTTACAATTTATTTTAAAATTTATTTATAGTTCTAAATTATAATGGTAAGACTAGTTGGAAGCCGATAAATAAAATAATTTTGAATATACATAAATGAGTTTTTGAAAAAATTGAAATTTTTATTTTAAAAATATATTAGTTAATTGTAATAAACCACCTCTTTGGAATATTAGAAAAGTTTGTTTATACTATATATAAGAAAAATCTCATATTTGTTTTATTGATGTTTTATTATTTTTATTTAAAATATAAGTGTGTATGTTTTACGCTTGCTAAAATATTTTTAAATCTTTAAATATCATTAAATATTAATTTTTAGTTAAAAAAAAATTTAATTCTTGTTTAATTCTATATTCCTAATTTGGATTTTTAAAATGTTTATAAACCAAAGTTCAACAATGAAAGAGTAAATTTTAATGCTTTCTCAGTAAAACATTATTAACTCAGTTAACCCCAGCGTGACCATATGGTCACGCAAGAAGTAGTAGTTGAATTTAAAAAAAAAAATCAGAGCTCACCCAAATAATTTCCTTTGAACTAGCTTTTTCCATGTAAATACGCATGCGCGAAGCGAACTGCGTTTAAAATTTTTCATAAAGTGTCTTTGTTTCAAAGTGAACAGGTGTGAAAAAGTTAAAGGAAGAAAAGATGGCAAAAAATGCGAATTTTGATAGAAACAAAAGGTAAGTACAGTAATATTTTTTGAAGTGTGTTGTTTTTAAAAGAAGTTAAGTTTCAATTTGAATAATAATAAAGTGAAAATATATGACAACTATATTTTTTAAAAAAATAAAATGTTCTTGTTGACCATTAACGGTATTTTTTCCTGGTGTGACCATATGGTCACGCTGGGCTAGATTAAAAGCTCATTTTATGTAACGTAATTTTCGTTCAAATGAATTGAAAACTTTATAATTCGTGGTGAATTCTTTCCAAACTTTCAGACGTTTAAACACACAAGAGGTTATTTACTATCTAAATGACTTTTGTGATAGCGATGAAGAAGATTCGCCCGCTGCTCTATATATCTTACCTCCGGACAACGAAAATGGTGGAATCAGTGGAGAAGATGATGGTGATGAAGACGACGTAGGTAAGCCAGAGGATATATGTGTTGGTCAATTGAAGGCACCTTGTGAGTTAGTGATGAGCAGTGGTAAAAGGGTTTTAACGATTGATAATGATGATGAGGAGGATGACTTGGAAGTTGCTGATTCTGTGTTGATCGACATATTAGAAAACTCTACTCAGAACTTGCAAACTAATTTGTTAGAGGAACAGGGCGAAATATCAATAGAACCGTCCTCATCACAACCTGAAACGTATGTCAGCGGCTTACGAAAAGTGAAACCTACACCGTCTTCAGTGCCACCGCCACTGTTACGTAAGGAATCACATTTTACGTGGGTAGAAGATAACTCGGACGGATTGATCCCCATTTTCCCTTCACGAAATTTTGAAGACTGTAAGGTGAAGCCTCATGAGCAGCTTGAAAAGTTTTTTGACGATGAACTCATAGAGCACATTATAAACTAATCGCGAAGATATGCAATTTTTCTTGGTAAACCAAATCCTCAAATTACCAGTGCGGAGCTTAAAGTTTTCATAGCCATCTTGTTGGTCAGTGGATACAATGGTCGAAGTACGTTCAGGTCATTTTGGAGCGTTGACAATGACATGCGCAATGAGATGGTATACTTAGCTATGCGTAGAAATCGATTCGAGGAAATTTTGAGATTCTTACACTTTGAGGATAGTTGTAAAAAAATAACTGACGGAGATAAGATGTGGAAACTGCGGTCATTAACCGACCACTTAAAATCAAATATGCTGAAACATTTCCATCCAGAACAACAGCTTTCATTTGACGAGAGCATGATATCATATTTTGGGCGTCACGGATGCAAGCAGTTCATCAAAGGAAAACCATTACGGTTCGGTTATAAAGTTTGGTCCTTGTGTACGATATCGGGATATTTAGTTAATTTTGAAATTTATCAAGGAAATAATCCTCGTGCCAATAGTACCTACGAGCAAACATTTGGAAAATGCGCAGCTCCACTGCTGAATATGATAGACGATTTTACACCAGCGGTTCAGAATCTACCATTTTCCTTCTATTTTGACAATCTTGATCCGGGAAAATCGGCTGCCAAAAAGTTGCCCGATTGAACATAAAAAAATATTGAAAAATAAGGAGCGTGGTCATATTGAGTCTACAAAATTGAAAGAAGCTAATATTTTTCTCACAAAATGGAATGATAACGCAGTTGTTAGCATCGCTTCGACTACGTATGGCGCAAACCCGGTAACAAATGCAGTTCGATACTCACAGAAGCAAAAAAAATTTATTGATGTTCCACGGCCATTAGTTATCAGGGAGTACAATAAATATATGAGCGGCGTAGATCGTATGGATCAGAATGTGGGCTTGTATCGAATAGGTATAAGAGGAAAGAAATGGTGGAATAGTATCTTTACGTGGCTAGTTGACGTTTCGGTACAAAATAGCTGGCTGCTACACAGATCAGTCTACCCAGAAATACCTCAGCTCGAGTTTCGGCGACAAATAGCCATTTACTATTGTAAACACTTTGGTGACCGCCCCAAATCAAAGGGTCCTCGAAAAAGATCTTTGGAAGGAACAGCAGAGGAGACATTGAGACATGATGGGCTCAATCATTTCGTTCGTCCTTGCGAAAAAAGAAGACGTTGTGCTGCCGATTTGTGCGTTTCTGTTGGTAGAACCGAGTGCTCGAAATGTAACGTTGGGATTTGCGTAAAATGTTTTGAGAAATATCATGTGCCATCTTAATTATTAAATACGATACGGTATAAAATGTTTTTATAAAAAATAGTTTTTAATGTATATTATTTTAATAAAAAATAGTTTTCAATATATACTTAAATAACTGTTTAAATCATTTTCGTTTAATTCACACTTGTTTAGTTTAAATATGTGGGATAAATCTTTGCTTTACTTCAAATAAAAACATGAGAAAAATTACCCCATATCATGCTCAGTGTGACCATATGGTCACACCTCAAAAGTCGGTTTAGGAATGATGCCTTAAAATAAAGATGGTACGTAAGTGATCATTGGACCTATAAAAGTCATCCCTTTAAATATTTCAGAAATCCCAGACAATAAAAGTACCAGGAGGATTCGAGTTAAAATTCGCCAGCTATTTATTAAATAATAAAAGCCAGCACATTAAATCCCCCTTTAATCTCCCTTTCTGATAAACCATTGGCATTACGTGTGTGTGTAAGTAGATGCAAAAGCGTATATACTATTTTATGTTTATAATCACTCCGAATTGATCGTTCATTAGGCGGCATCTTTTCAACTCATATGAGCGAGATACATTTTTTACATTCAAAATAAAAAAAAAGTTGATGGCATTTTCTCATACTTTTCATATTTTTGTAGCTTTTTAAGTGTAGATAATGTCATTGAAAGTGTTCTGTTATATGTACTTAATTTTACACTTTTTCATATCATAATGTATACTCATAGGAGTTCTTTTCAAAAAAGTCAATCGATTAACCAATAAATACTAAAACAAATATTATTTTACTTATTAAGTAAATATAGTCACAATGACAATTATTAATGATATTTAGTCTAGAAGAATGGAACAACAATATTTGAATTTTTTTTTATAATATATTAATATATTTTCAAATCACGTTGTTTTCCTCAATTGAGAAAATTCAAGTTTATTACAATAAAATTCAATTTATTTATGCATTTACGCGAAAACTCTCGCTTAGTGCGCTGTTCTGCAACTTAAACTTATGAAATTAACAGTAGCATGACTACTGCGAAAAAGTCTGTATGATAACAGTTTAAGCTTATGCATGATATCAATATTTTTTTCGATGTTAGCATATGCTTACATACATATGCACATATGCCTGATCTTAATATTATTTTTTCGTCCAAAAATTATAGCGTTTACTTTATTTAAACATCAACTTTTGTCTGAAAAGCGTTAGAAAGCAAATTAACAGTAGATTTACAGCAACTGTAAGGAAGTCTAACAGATGTTGGCTTATTATACATTCAAACGAGTTTACTTAACATTTACGTGTATATTATTGCCGAAAATATTAATTACATTAACAGTGACTGTAATAGCGGTGAAACCGTAACCGAGCTAACAGTGCTCATAACAGATATCACTTAGAAAATGCTGTTAAGCCAGTTAAAAGTGACTTTTTGCATGCGATTTGTAATTGATTTGATTTCAAAGTGAAAAAATAAAATTTTTTTCAGTTAATTGTTTATATTTTGATTTTTGTTTTCTAAGTTTTAAATTTTTTCAATTACATCAATTACATATTATCAGTTGTTTTTCATAGATAAAAACATTAAAAAAAAGTTATTCAACTTTCTATACAATGGCACGTGCTTTTTATATAAGCAAATAAAGTAAAGAAAGATATAAAAAAAGTAAAAATAAAACTAAAAAGCAATGTTACGTCAACACAAAATTGTGAAATAATATTATGTATACGTGTTTATACATATTGTACTTAAAGCAATAAAAGAAATTTAAACCTTAGCAGTAACAACCCACACAATCACTAAAGAAAACGAAAATTAAGTAATTGAATGAAAATATTAGTCGAAAATTTGTTACATGTTATGCTTGTTGTGCAAATTAAGGCAAGCCTATTAAAGCTTCAACAACTGCAGTGGCACAAAGCAGCTACCAAGAGGTGTAGCAGCGGTCCAACAACAAAAGCTAAACAGCGGTGGCATGAACACACGTGAATCTATGTACATACATATATCTTACCATATACATATGTATGTATGTACATATATGTACATATGTTCAAATTTTTGTTTTTGTTAAATTTTTTCACTACTCTACCATTTGTGGTTAGTGCCTCTTGTGCATAACTGGTTTTTTGGGCTCATTTCATTGACGATTTCTTGTTTAGCATCTGTCGCCTTAAAAGGCAGCGCTAGACAGCAAATGAGCTGCTGGCAGCAATAAGAGCAGCAACAATGGTAGCAGCAATAGTTGCTCGTCAATTGTATGTACTATATGTATGTGTATATGTATGCTTTGTGTCAGTGTTGGTGGCTCTGGCGTTAGCAGCTGACGTTTGATGAAGCGTCAGTTTCGGATTGAAGAAGAAGTCTAGATAGTTGTGGTATTTCTTCACATTGTTGTAGTTATTGTTGCTATTGCTCTGTATTATAAAAAGATTTTGATCATTTTCTGGTTACTTTGCTAATCTTCAAAGAAAAGCCGCTTCTTTCATTAACTTTTGGCAGATGCGATGAAGCAAGCGCTCCTAATCCTTATTTAATCTTCCACGTACATACATATATGTATTACCTACCAAGGTTTTAAAAAGATGACATTATATCCACTCGTCATATTTATATATACACGAGTATACATGTATACTGGAATTATAATAACATGTTAAAAACATTTTGTATAAACTTGTTAATAGTTGCTTCAAATATACCACTGAGCCCTGTCTTGAAGTCTACAGTCCATATATTGTATGTACATATATATATACACATAGAGCTTTGCTTTTATCTGTGACTATATATTTAAACATTTATTTACTATTATAGGAACATTAAAACCAATTTATCTGTTCGGATGACTAAGTTCTATATGCACATAAGTGCGTGTGGGTGCCAAGATTTCTGCTTGAGTTTTGCTACTTGTGCGCCCTTCCGCTCACTTGAGAAATACTTGGCACATGTAAAAGTGGTACATAACCTCCAAATAGACAACTCGTGCCAAGAAACTAACGGCAATATTACAAACAACTATTAAATTTTATTGTGCAGAAAAGATATGAGAGCAAGATGAAATTAAGCAGTGACTTCTTAATAAATATTTTTACATAATTCGAAAAAATAAATTATATGAAATTAGAAAAACAATTTTTAAAATATCAAAAAAATAACTTTTTAATATTTTCATAACATTTACACAATGTATTTGCGTGTGGTAATCAACGAACAAATAATGCTAACAAATATATAAATAACTTTGCCTTTGAGGTGTGAGTGTTTTTAGCTTCTTTGTTGACATTGAAGCTGCGTACAAATGTGTCAAAAGCGTGCACTCTGGCAGCACGTCGGCCACACTTTATATTTACAAAAATAAATAAATAATTATTTTACAACGCCAACACAGATGTAGGAAAAACTTATTTTTTGTGTTTTTTCTTATTTTTTATAATTTATTTTGTCTTTTTATTTGAATTAACTCAACGCCAGTGAAACTTAATAGCTTCTCGTATTTGGATTTCTGTAATATCGTAGGTGTCTTCTAATGGCTTTGCGGATTTGTGTAGGCGTAACTTAAAAGCTTGACTTTAATTACGAAACAAATCCATTGATGGCGGAAGATAACAATCTTAAACGCCGCAGGTGCTGCGAACTTGTAAGTTTGAAAAGAAGAGCTAAGAAGAGACTTAAAAAAACATTGTGCTTCAAATTTATATTCCATTATTGAAAACACATTAACACACCCTTGAGGAAAGATATACAGAACTCTTTAATACAAAGTGATAGACTTATCTAAAGTGTGATCCAAGTAAAGGTATTTTTTGCAATAGCCTTTTTTTTTTGACACTGAGTTGATTCAAGCTGTCATGATTCTAGAGCTGTAATTTCATTCAGAAAGAACAACGATTTGGTATGGTTTGTGGACCGGTGGAATTATCGGTCTATATTTCTTCAAAAATGATGTTGGCCTGAACATGCAGCTCGTGATCTCGGTGACATTTGGTTTCAACAAGACGGCGCCACTTCCCACAATCGCATCAATCAATAGATTTATTGAGAGAACACTTCGGTGAGCAGAAAAAACGGATAGACCATTTGAGATGTAGCCGCGACCAACATTTAAAGAGATAATCTTAAAAAAATAAGTGCCAAAAACAAACTTCTGTAATCACATTGCTTAATTGTCGCAACGAACCGCCAATATAGGACCCTATTTGCATTTAGGAGCTATATAAACTGGAAGGAGTACTTTTTATTTGACAAGATTTCTTCACAAAATTTGGCTTAAATTAATATTTAAAACAGCGCTAAAATCTCAGATTAAATAGTTCAAATCGAACCACTAAAGCCACCGAAGCTAGCTTTTTTCTTCTTTGATACATTAGACTGCTAAGATGAGCGTGAGAAGTCTATAAAGGTGCTTGGATCCGTTATTTTTTGACGATTTAGTTTGTAAAAGATCTCATTCTTTAATGATATTCTTTTATAAAAGTGTTTACGGGTAGCTGCAATCTGAACTTTTAATCGTAGCTGAAAGACCATTTTCAGCTCGAGATCTACCCACATTTCTTTGAAACTATTGGACGGAAAAAGTTCTGGGTTTCTAGGTATTAAAGTGTGTCTTCCATTGTTCATTATCTTTGTACTCTCAAGTCGTTGAGTCAAGTCAAAGCTTTGTTGGCATTTCTATCGCCGCATGGAACTGCGAAGTCAAAAACACCAACTCGCATGTTAATTGCAGATTATAATTATTTTCAGTTCATTTATCTCCGCTGATGTTGGCAAAATCTGCGACATAGATTGCGTTACACGCGCTGCGGAGATTTAAAACTTCCGTTTTTTGCAAAACGAGCCATTCACCAAAGCCAAGACCCACCATAATCGAGGCTGGGTGGGTATAAGAGCTCACATACTCAGTACATTGCTATACTCGGCAGCCAACGCGAGTAGCACCGAGTAGCACATCTTCGCGCTGCGCCAAATCCAATTGGCAACGCCTCCGCCCAGCAATTTCGCCTTTTCCGCTGAGATGGGGGCGCTGCAGTAGCGCCGCAAGCCACGAAGATGCTGTAAAAGACAACATACATAGTGATGTTGATATGTCTTTTCGTACAAAGAGATATAGATATGACTTGGCATGAGATAAGTGTTCGGTAGATATGCTCACTTCTACATGATCGTTTGAATAGTAAACTGCGAGCTTCCCACACACGCTCCGACAAGCCAAAGTGCTTTTATGCAAACTTGATAGTAATTAAGTTGAATATAATGAACTCGATTCTTGCTTACGCGCTTTGTCTCGAGTCGCTAAGTGCTCTTTACAGTATGTGTTGTTGCATAATGGTTGTTGCTTTTGTTGTGGTAATTAAAAATGTGCGTTTAATTTGTTGCTAAATTTTTCGGGTTGAGCTTCATGCTTTGCACTGAAGTCTAAAGGTCTCTTGGTTTGTGGTGGCGCAGTGGCGGCGGGGAACGCTCGACAGAAGTTCTAAATTGAAATTATGAAAGAAAGAATTTCCATTGTTCATTTGTTTTGCATTGAGCAGGAAACGGTTAAAGTGTGGTGGGCGTGGCGGATCATTTTTTGTGTAGTTTTTGCAAGTGCTAGCGGCTCAGTGAAGAGAAATAAGTGAGTGATGATGCTGATGAGCCGGCTTCGTAATAAATTCTAATTATTTGTCTGTGTCTCAGAAAGTAATTAAAAAGAATGAGTTCAATACAACTTTCGTTTTGTTTTTTAATAGTACGCTAGGCCTAATCTTCATATAGTAGGCTACAGTAAAAAAGCCTTCAATGGAAATATGGGCACTTGTTGAATTTGAATAAATAATTGCTTTAATAAAAAAAGTTCTTTATTGTCTTTGACTTCAAAGATATTTATGAAAGAACAAAGTTAAACGTTTACTATCAGCTGTGTAAGTTTAAGTTAGGCTAGGTAAAGGTAGGTAGGCTCATTTCTCCTGAGGCCATGAACAATCCCACTTGAACAGCAAGAGACTCTGCTTCGTTGTGATACCCAGAACACCTCAGTATGGATCAAACAGATCGTCAAATACCCACAAAACGTCACAAATTTCTTGAACGAGATGTTTCTACTTTAGTCTGGGAAAAGCTGGATACTGGAAGAGAAGACCTTTCTCTGTTTTCAACTCATCTTTCTCATTGACATGTTGTTCACATGACATGTTTATTGACATTTTGCGTCCTCCAAAGCCGCTAACAACATCGGCTGAGTTTCAATGGGATTATGCCCGATTGGCACGGCTATTATTGCGGCGTTGTGAACCACGCTCAGAGCTAACAGTTCAGTGGACTTTTTATATTGCCCTGTGGGCCAAAAGGTTTTCGCAACCGCATAAGTACTAGTTGGTACTTGCTGAACTCGCGTGAAGAACCCCAATTCGTTTCCAACCTGATGGAGTTCGAGTTTCTTGCAAGCTCAACTGCTTTACAATTTCCGACGTTTCCGCTGTATCTAGATACCCAGTTTAGTAGAATACTGAAGTAGTCTGATGCTACTGCTAGCTATTGAGGTCGTGCTCACTGTGAGCGAGCTCAAGACCTATATAACAACTCTGCTTTCGGAGTGGCTGCATATCTCCCAAGAGAAGCTGCACTTTAGAAAAGTACGTCTGATGTTACCTCGATGGTTTCTGCTTGAAAGGCACGGCATCATCCCCATAGACCTTCTCGCAAAGGAGGGAAGACAACTCTGGCTATGGAAGAAAGGCGGAGTAGAAATTCACATGGCCACAAGACAACAGGCGAGGACGCAAACTTTTGAACTCTGGCAAGATCGGTGGACAAGGGAGAGCAAAGGAAGATGGACCGCCAAACTGATTAAAGAAATAGAGATGTGGCACAGTAGAAAACACGGCGAGGTAAATTACTACATAACACAGATGCTGTCCGGGCACGGGTATTTCCGAAAATACCTGTACAATATGGGAAAAACAGAAAGCCCAGCATGTATTTACGGAGACGAACCGCTAGATGATGCAAACCATACCTTTGTCAAGTGCCACCGATGGAAAGAAGCACGAAGAACTAAATACGGAAAATATTGCAGAAAAAATGATAGCAAACAGCGAAGACTGGAAAATAATTGCCGGGTACGTGGAGCATATTCTACGCACTAAAAAAAGAGACATGGATGCGGACTCTCAATAGAAGATGAGCCAAATAGCTTGATGCTGGCTACAAAATCGTAGGCATCCCTGGACGCAGGGAGAGTAGAAATTGGCCTGTAATGGGTCCATCTAGAAAACCTTGCGCTAAAGTGATGCGAAAGCGGTCCCGGGGTAGGGAAAAAAAATCCATGATAGAAGGGGAGAGTGTTTTAGTGGGTACACCACTCACGTAGGATGACGATCCCTATACGGGATACAAGATAACTTCACGAAAGTTGACATTATCCAAAGTACAGATAAAATATCGAAACAAATTTTTTGAAATAATTTAAATACTTGACAACTCATATTTTTGCTTCGTTGCTAAATTCCAATTGCATTCTTTATACTATGTTAGTCATTTGGTAAATTTAACAATTTCAAACAAGTGGCAACACCTTTGGTAAGTGTTTCCACATTTGCCGCACACTTTCTACTTTTGAAGCACATTCTGTTTGTTTGACTTAAGTTGTCATTTCGTAATTATCTTGTTATGAATGATGCCAACGGCGGCACCGGCACTGAGACGGACAACCGCGGCGGCAGCGGCGTGTGGTCGTCACGGTCACATTTGTGGCATATCTGTACACGAAAGTGGCGATAAAGAAAGTATAAGACACGGAAGAATTACAGTGACTAGCGCGTAAGTGTGCTGATACAGATGTATATATATATGTACATATTAATATGTATTTATGTATGTATATACATACGTAAGTAAATATGTAATTTTATATTACATGCCTTGGTTGGCATTTTGTAATAACAACAACAGCACAGCCAACAGGTTAGTACAGATAATGAGGGAGTGAAAGGCCTAGTGGCTTATTTAGTTACTTAACGCAGAAAATGTCGCTAATGGCTATAAGAGAGTGAAAATATATGCACATACATACATATACGAGTAGGTAGACATATGTACATTTGTATATATGTATATGTATGCACGTAATACTTATCTATGTTCTGGTAAATATTTTTGTGGCACAACGCTGATGTTAATTTGAGGCACATAGCAGAGGTCAAAGTTGCGTGTGAGTCAAAAAAAATATATATATTATATGTACATACTATACATACTATATACATGTATGTATGTATATGCATACATAAAAAAAACATATTTACAAACGCATTTGTAGTGCTATGTGTGTATGTAATTGTTTATTTATGCATGAAATCACTTCTCATTTTCTACTCCTCAAACAGCTAGCGGTCAATTGGTGTTGATAAGGTGGCAATGTGGCATGAACTAACCTCTACAGGTAATGTTACGCATTTGTGTGTGCGAGTACAACAACAATTAACGCACATACCGACTCACATAGCAACGCATAGCACACGAAATATCAACAAACAGCGAAAAACGTGGCATAGCAATTGCTTCTCAGACTGTGGGAGACTCTTCGAAGCTGCTGGCAACAGCAAACAGCTGGCGGCGGGCAGTCAAAAGCGGCACAGAACACGAAAGCGTGTAAATGAGTGTGGCGAGCACAAAAGGTAGGCGCGCTGTACAGTGAAGAATGCTAAATTCGGTAGCTGGAAGATACTTGAAGGAAAATTATGACAAAATCGTGCAGCCAAAAACAAAGGAAAACATATCAGAAAGAGAAAATATGTTAAGAATGTGGCTGCCGCGTGAAAATAGAAATTGTGTGAACTGTAAAAAGGGGGAGGGGGGAGCGCAGAGTTTGTAACATACTCAAATAGGCAAGTTTGTAGGTGCTTAATTAAAAGCAGGTATTAGCGTTAATTTCATTATTCAACAAACAAAAAAAAAACAAAAGAAGTAATGAAAAAATACCGTTGAACTCGTATGTCTAGTTTTTTTTTTGTTATAAAATAGCATACATACATATGTATATTTATTATCAACGAAAAATAATTCTTAGATTTATGTTATCATTTTGATAAAATTATATAAAATTTCTGACAGCGTGTGAATCAGCAATTAAATTGTCAGTGATAATAACAGTACAATAATATTATTGCGAAGCAAGAAAAAACGTTAACTTCGGTTGCACGAAACAACAATACCCTTCACAAATAAACAAGTTTCCATATAAGAACTTTATTTTGATAGTTTAGTTTGTATGGCAACTACACGCTATGGTGCTCTGATCTGAAAAACTTGCTCGGAGATTGTATTGTTGCCTTTGATAATCATATATGCCACATTTTTTAAAGATAGCTCGTCAAATAAAAAAGTTTTACATACAAAGGCTTAAGTTGGAGCGTACAGTTTATATGGCGCCTTTATGCTAGACTAGTCTGATCTGTACAATATCTTCAAATATTATAAAGATGCCTGAAATGATAATCCATGCCAAATTTGGGGACGGTAACTTGTCAAATAAAACAGTTTTCTATACAAGACTTGATTTTGATCGTTCAGTATATATGGCAGCCATATGCTGTAGTGATCTGATATGAAAAAGTCTATTCGGAGATTATACCATTGCCTTAGATAATAATACATGTCGGATTTCTTCAAGATATCTCGCCAAATAAAAAAGTTTTCCATACAAGGGCTTGATTTTGATCGTTCAGTTTGTATGGTAGCTGTATGCTATAGTGATCCGATCTGCACAATATCTTCAGATGTTATTAAGATGTCTGAAATGATAATCCATGCCAAATTTGGGGATGGTACCTTGTCAAATAAAAAGGTTTTTCATAGAAGGACTTGAGTTTGATCGTTCAGTTTGTATGGTAGCTGTATGCTA
This sequence comes from Bactrocera tryoni, assembly GCF_016617805.1. Lineage (NCBI taxonomy): Eukaryota > Metazoa > Arthropoda > Insecta > Diptera > Tephritidae > Bactrocera > Bactrocera tryoni. The sequence goes on along the minus strand of NC_052502.1, from coordinate 65,420,518 downwards.
TAGTGATCCGATTTGCACAATTTCTTAGAAAATAGCATTGTTATCTGAAACAATAGTCCATGCCGAATTTCGTGAAGATATCACGTCAAATGAACAAGATTTCCAAGGCCACAATTACTTGATTTTAATCGTTTGTTTGACAATTATGTGCTATAGTGGTCCAATATAGGCGGTTCCAACAAATGAGCAGCTTTTTGAAGAGACGTATGCAATATTTCATATTGAAATCTTAAAAACTGAGGCACTACTTTGTGTATAGGCAGACAGACAGGAGCACAAGGCTAAATTGACTCAGTCCGTCGAATAATTTTTTTCTTTTAACTCGAGATCAAAGGTAGAAAAATTCTTTTTTTTGCTATTTTCAGCAAAAAGGCTATATACCATATACATATATGCTCACAACATTTTATTTATATTTTTGCCTGATTCTTTGATGACACCATTTATCGCTTAAGTAGATAACGAAAAGTGATTTGAGCATGTCTGACATGATACCGCTGCATTGTTGTTGTTTTCTGTGTATTACATTGCCTTTATAACGATAATAATAATTATCGATTGTTTGTTATGCCAACTCAATCTCTACACAAACAATAAATTCATTGAACAAGTTAAATGAATCACGAAAAAAGCAGAGCAAAATAAGTAATAAAGAATGTACGGAGAGTAATTGAAATAAATATAAATTGATTTATTTAAGGAGGTAAGGATGACTGCTGTTGATATATAAGTCTATATATGTACGTGTATAAACGTAGAAACTACAAATTTTACGTCGATAAATTTTGTTATAATTGTTTATCACTAGTTTTTTTTAAATCGGCATTTTCTTTGTTTATATAGTATAGAAGAAATTCCATGTTATTTTTTATATAAAATACATATTATATATATGTATTATACATTTATGCTTCTTTTAGATAGCGTATGCACATTTCCTCACATAAAAACTGTCGAAAATCAAATCTTTACTTTTCAACTTAGTTTTCTATTTACTTACGAGTTCAATGGCTTGCATTCTTCAATATTTTCTCTCTCACACAGTTTCATATATTTATCGAAATATAAATTATTGCATGAATAAACAAATAAAAAGACAAGTGGGTCGGTGATAAGTCAAACAAATATTATATTCATACAGGTATGTTATGTGTACCAACAACAAAAGTATAAGTATGTATATACACATTTCTATACCAAAATGCGTATTTGTAGGCACACTTTGATGAATTATAGCCTTATATTTCGATTATCTGGAGTTATTCGAGTTCGAGCCACAGCAAATTTATTTATCACAATGAATCATAGCTTCACTTCACCGCAACCAATTACTACAAATACCAACACAATTCTGCGTTACTATAGAAAATAGGGTTGCCATATAATTATAATTAAAATATATGTAATTGAAATGCAATTTTGTGTGGTTCGCACAAAGAAAACTTATAAAAGGTAAAAGTTGAACCGATTTAAATAATTTTGTTATAAACAATATTCGTTTAAGGTTGCCACCTTTTTGAAAACTTTAAATACAAAATCTATAAGATACAAATAAACTAAAATATTGATAAAGAAATGGTTATAAATATTGTATTTGTAGATATTTTGTGAGAGCCTTGCCAGATGTTTACTTTTTTCTTTTTTTTTACTTTTATAAAAATATGTAAATAAACGAATTATTGCAATATACACACATATGTATGTATCTATATAGGTACCAAATTGAGGAGGCGGCCACCTGTTTAATTTTTAAATACGATAATTAAGGAGGCTGCCACCTGTTTAATTTTTAAATACGATAAAAAATATGACAATATGCGTTAAACAGGCGTAAGCACGATTTGACTACCAAACTGAAAGACTTCGGAAAGGATTTTTGTTGAACATGTGTATGTTTGAGAAGAGCTGCCACCAGTTTAATTTTGTATATGTATGTATATTAAACTAAATTTTAAAATGAAATACCACCATATGGGCTAGACAAGTTTAACTACGTTTTAAATCGGTTATATAAACATATGTATTTTAAGGGTTGCCACTTATTTGAATTTTTTATTGAAATAATATGGTAAAATATTCAAGTGAATTTTACAATATATGTACATAGGTATCTAGGTTCAAACTAAATGAAAAAAACACTTATAACTGCTAACTGGAAATGCTTTTCTTAAGTGTTGCCACCTAGTTGAAATATTATATTTAATTCATTAAAAAAATTAAATACTAAAATATGGACATTAACCAAAAGAGGCTTAAGCCAAATTTCTAGCGCAGATATTTTTGTTGAGATGTTGCCACCTTTTTAAAAACTTGGACCAAAATACTTTTCGTAAATAAAATGAAATATGATAATATGTATTAAAACGAGCAGATTAATATATGAAATATTTTTAATTCAATGTTGCCACCTGCCTGAAACTTTTGATTCGAATACTTTTATAAATATTGAAAATAATGACTATATTTTGAAATTTTTGTTTAAGAAAGGACAGAATGCCACGCAAGCCATCAATCGAATTTGTGAAGTTTACGAAGACGATGCTGTATCATTTCGTGTAGCACAACAATGGTTCCCTCGCTTCCGTTCTGGAAATTTCGAAATTTCGATTTATACTGATGGAATAATATCTCTAGCGGAAGAAATGGCAAAAAGTGGTCGACCAAAATGGTACATATTTGTTTATTTATTATTATAAATATGTATAAAAAAAATAAGTTGCAGTTTGATTAGAAAAAGGAAATGACTTTTTCCACCCAGTATATGAAATATGAATATCAAACTAAACAAGATATATTTCCGACATAAGTATGCATATTTTCTAAATTATGTATAATTTATAATTTTATAATATATCATAACTTTTCAAGCTTTCAAGATGCTCCGGAGACTCTTGCAGAATCAGACCCAGAGGTGATCTAGTGACTGAAGCTCAGAGCTTACTGATATAATGGAGATAACACTTCTCCAGCTTCCAGAATAGCAGTGAAAGCATAACACCAGGATATGGTGAACCCGATTTCCCAATCGATGACGATGGAGCGGACGTTTCATTGCCCGACCCTGAAGAAGTTCGAATAACAATTAGCCGTCTGAAGAACAACAAAACGGCGGGGGCCGATGGATTGCTGGCCGCGCTATTCAAATACAGCAGCGAAGAACTGATAAGGAGCATGCATCAACTTCTTTGGAGAATAGGCCGGACGAAAGCATGCCCGATGATTGGAATTTAAGTGTGCTTTATCCAAACCACAAAAAGGGGGAGCCCACAATCTGCGCCAACTACCTGGATTAGCCTCCTCAACATCGCATATAAGGTTCTATCGAGCGTACTGTGTGAAAGAATAAAACGCACTGCCAACAAACTGTTTGGACCTTATCAGTGTGGCTTCAGGCCTGGAAAGTCGACTGAACAGATAAATTTTAGAAAAGACCCGTGAAATCGCATATGCTGTTTCAACGCCAATAAAGAAGAAGAAGAAGAAAATATCATAATTTTATATGATAGAGGAATTATATACTGTAATGTGATATTAAAAAAAACTTATAAATTTAAGTATTTTGAAATGTGGTATGTGGTATTGCCTGTTTTAATATATGTAGGACATACTTGAAAAGATTCCGATGACAAAATAACAATTTTTTTTTATGACAAAAATAATAAGTTGAGAATTGTTTACTTGGAAGGAAAATTTATGAAAATATCTTAAAAATTTCGAAGGTAAAGTTAAACTACTTCGGAGCTCTGACTTATTTCTCTACTAGTTATAATATAAGGTTGGCATATGAATATAACTAACGTATTATTTGATAAATACTTCATATATTTATATACATATCTATATATGCTATTATACATATTATTTTATGTTAATATTTTTATTTAAATATTTAAAATATATTCGATATTTTTTTAAGTAAGTCAACTTTTCTATAAAATACACTCAACCTTAAACCACTAATCTACACATATTATATTATAACTGCAAACTTAGTACCGTAATATTGCAATATTGTTTATAAATTCTAATTTTTCCACTTTAATTACCCGTACTTTACCAGCCGCATGCTATATTTGCACACTCTCAAATGTGGCGGTTCCGTAAGTTGCACATATTAATTACCGGCGCACAGTTGTTTTTGCACTTTTTCGCTTAGCTAAGCGCACTAAATATGTACCGGTGGAACGATAATTGTTCGTGGAAAAAAATTAAAAATAAATAACTGCTAGTAAATATACATACATAACTAAATATGTACACGCATACTTACAAACTCTTTGTTGATCTTATGGAAATTGAAATTTCTTTAATAAATGCACCTTATTTGGTTAACAGCACATTTTCTTCGGCAATTATTGCTCACTCAGTTAAATCACAACACAATAGTAATAATAAAAAAAAATTAAAACACTTAAATGATATTTTCCACTTTTGGTTGGGCAGCACAAATAAGACGGAAAAGATATTTGTAGAAAAATATTGTCGATATTTGCCGGTTCAATGCATTTAAATTGTTTAAATAATTAAAAGAAATATTGAAAAACATGTACATATGTACATCATAAATGTGGTGTAATAAAGGTTAATAAGTTATTTTGAAAACAAGCAAAAATAGTTTCACATTTTTAAATATAAAAAATGCACGGTTAAACTTCATCACTGTGATTAATTTTAATCAAATTCTTAACAAAATTTATAATTTTAAACCAGGCTAGTGAACAGCTCATTAATTAATTTTTTTTCTAATAGGATTTCCAAACAGCACATTCATTTAGTCAATTAGTGAATTGTTTATACTCAGGTGTTTAATAACTAATATTTCTGTGTTATACATATGTAGGTGTATCCAAGAGCATTTCAATTTAATCAATTAGTAAAGTGTTCGAATTAAAAAAATACTAATTGACTTAATTAAGGGTTGTATAGTCTTAAAAGCTTATTTTATTTGGTATATTAATTTAATCTGCCGATTCAGTTTTATAATTAATTAATTGATTACTAATTAACTCAATATAGATTATGTCTGCTTCTAAATTATGTGTCGTTTTCATATACTAATTGACTCAATTCAAGGGTTGACAGTCACAAAAGCTCATTTTATTTTGGTCTACTATTTGGATCTGCCGATTTAGTTTTTAATGTGTGATTTTCAGTTAAATGTCTACATAATTAATTAATTTATTACTAATTAACTCAATTTATGTAATGTCTGCTTCGCAATTATATGTATGTATGCTATGCAAATTAAAAATAAGCAAAATAAATTTAAATTGTTTTAATTTATTTAATATTAATTTAACTAATGCTAATCGACGCAATTTAGAGTGCATGTTATATTACTATGACCTGCTTACTTTTCACTTCACAGCCGATTTAATTTTTAATTTATTTAATTTTCATTAATTGATAATTAAATTTTTTAATTAATTAAAACACTAATTGACTCATGTCTGCTTCGAAATTGACTTAGTCATTAATAATTAAAATATATAGTTTATTTACGTTTAGCCAGTTAATTAATTAAGTAATTTGAATTTGATTAATTTTTATAATTACTTAAATAATTATTTAATTAAAATACTAGTTGACTCAATCAAGAGCAAGTCTGCTTCAAAATTAATTGATAATTTAATTATTTAATTAATTAAAGTACTAATTAACTCATTACTTTTTCAAAATTAATTAATTTTCAGTTAGCCATTTATATTTAAAATATATAGTTAATTAACGTTTAAGTAATTTAATTTTGTTATATTTTATAATAACGAAAATGTTTAATTAATTAAAATACTAATAGACTCAATTTAGAGTATGCCGGTATCAAAATTATATTTGCAAGTTTATTTTCTATATTAATTTAATTTATTTAATTGTTAATTTCATGTTTATTTTTTTCATTTAATTAATGTTAGTTTTTAATTTTTCAATTTTCATTTAATTTGTGTTTAATTATTTATTCCATGTAAGTAATCTAAGGTAGTAATTAATTTGATTTTATGTTTAATTTGATTACTTCGAGGTTAGTTTAACTGCTGCAAATGACCTTAAAATAAATATCTAATAACCAAATTAAATATATATCAATAAGCGAGTGTCGAATCGAATAAACAACGGACATTAGAGGTCAAAAGTCGGCAGAATTTTCTAAAATTTGCATTTCCTAACATTTTCTTAAAATATAATAGCTTTGAAATATTCTCTGAAATCTTTAAGTACATTGCACAAATACTTTTCGAGTTATTTAATAATTAGCAAAGGGTTCTGGGGCGCGCTGAAACTTGAAAACTAGTACTTGTTAGAAAGACTTTTTTGACATTAAATATACAAATTGTACACCATTTATCTCTTTATTTTTACAAATACGCGAGTAATATGTTGGCGAATCGAACACTGCTCTATCAAGTTGTTTTGCAAAATTTGCTAACAGTTATTTATTTTTTAAAAAACGAAATGTGGTGAGTGCGCGAGGCAGTGCCATGAAGAGTTCAGCGTAGCATGACTTACAACTACCACTACCTCTGGTACTACTCGGTTTACCTAAAATATTTCTCTTGCTATAAGTAGATATAGTATATGGAAGTTTGTATACTTATGTATATCTCCATGGAGTTTCAAGTAGTGATTCATAACATTTACGGCAAATTAACACCAACAAGTGACGGCATTGTGTCATTCTTTATATGAAGAGCAGAAACAAATTTAGTTAGACAGTAGTAACTTTATATACAGCGAAGTACATAGGCGTACATTAGTGGATCATAAATATAGTATGTATGTATGTATATGGGAGCAAATTTATGCACTGATTATTTGAACATTTGAATTAAGAAATACGAAGATTTTGGAATTTCCGAAAAAAAAAATATATAAAGGTATATTTTTGGAAAGCTCATAGAGCTCTAGAACTTATATAATATTTATTTATATTTTAATTGTCTTTTTTTTTGTTTTTTACTTTAAAAATTTTCAGCTTATTTCGTGCCATTTGGCTACTCTGTTTTGCGTTTTCTTGTTTGCTTTTGAATATTGCCACCACAGTGGTCAGCAATTTGTTGATTTATGTACTGCAATTTATTTACATTTTTATTTTTATTTACTTCGTGCATTCGCTTTTTGTTATTTTTGCATTCTTTTGCGTTTTCTTCGTAACTGTGAGTTAATTCAACTTCGGCGATTTGGGGTGATCTAATTTAAGTGCAATGCAATGCAAAATCCCATTAACCTGTTTACGCTTTGATTACGAAAATACTTTTGGCTAGCGTGTAAGGGACGCAAAATGGCTTTCGCTTAGCTACAAGTGATAAGCGGGAATAATAGTGCGCTAGTGAGTTCTACAGAATGCTAAATATAGTTTTTGAGTTTTACAAATTGGCGGAAATCAAAGGAAATTACAGTGAAAATGTTGAGTTAGTGGGTGACGTCACACTCAATTTATATCACGTAAGAGGTGTCGAGTTTTAAAACAAAATATGTGATAAAGAACTTCATTAAAAAAATATTTAGAAAGTATTTTATATTATTTTTTGTTATTAAAAAAAAAAAGAATTACTAAGAATATATTTGTATATAAATTGTAGTATTTCCGAATGACAATATAATAAGAATTTTATATACACAAATAATTTTTTAATATAATTTTAATCAAAAATACTATTGAAAAAGTTCTGTTAAAATAGTTTTTTAATAGGAATTTGCGTAAAATTTGATGCTTAATGAGAATAAAATTAGAATTTATATAAGAAAAATATTTTTTTAAATTTTAATATTTTTTTAACATTAATATTTTAAAAAATATATTTGTTTATATAACTGTTTTTTCGAAAATTAAAATCTGTTACCGGAAAATATTTTTACGTGAAATTTACAAGAATGTTTACAAATAATTAACAAATAAGAACCCCTTTTGGAAGAAAATATTTTTTACTAAATCATATAATTTTTAAAAAAATTAAAATTTATTAAAAATAAAAGGAGAAGATTGAATTTGAAATAATAATAAATATTTTGAGTAAACACATTATTTTTTCGAAAATTTCAGAAACATAATTTTTACAACAAAAAACCACTGGACTTTTTTAAACTTAACCGAAAATTTACAAAAAAAAAATGTTTCATCAAAAACAAAAATTTTGGAGCTTAAAAAATAATAGGAATCAAAAAAACTGAAATAATAATTTACCTAGAACAACTGCTTTTTGGAAAATTAAAAAAAAAAAATCTAAAAAATTATTACAGTGCGATTTCAAATATTTTCGAAAATTTATAAACAAACCTACTAAATGTTAATGGAAACAAATATTAATTAACTAATTAGTTTAAATAAGTTGAATGAATGTTTTCAAAAATATTTTCACTGAGCGGTTTTGAATTTTTTCGCAAATTGTCAAAAGTTCGTATCAAAAAATAAGGGAAGCAAAGTTCTTGAGTTAAAAAAAAGGTTTTTTAGGTTCTTGTTTTTAGATGTAACTGAGATATCTTTTTCGAAAATTACAAAACAAAATCTTATTACTATATATTAAATTGCCAGTTTTGAATTTTTCGAAATATTTGAAAAATGTTCAACAAAGAATTAAGAAAACAAATTCAGAAACTCGGAACTGAAAAGAAAAGTATGCAAAATAAAACTTTGGTTTTTCGAAAATTACGAATATAAAATCTTGTTCAAAAAAATGTTTACTGGGTAGTCTTAACGACTGGCGCGCTGTTGTTAACTCGGCAAATATGGCGGTGTCTACGCCAATTAAGAAGAAGAAGAAGTCTTAAATTATTTCGAAAATTTACAAAAAAAAAATATTGCACCAAAATTAAATAAAAAGAAAATTTAGGAAAATATGTATTTTAATACGTTGAATGTTTTGTTTTCAAAAGTTACAAAATATATGTAAATTATTTCAAAAAATTTTCACAGCACGGTCTAACATTTTGATGAAAATGATATTCGGTATATAGACGAAAAATAGTGCAAAAAATTACAAAAACAAAAAATTAAAAACATGAATAATTAAAAAAAAAATTATTGTACGCTTTTAATTTTTTCAAAATTAAAAAAAAAATATTGTACAAAAAATCGGTATTTAATTGAAAAAATATTTTATATACATAAGATGACTGTTTTTTCGAATATTGCAAAAGATTTTTTGCTCATATTTTAAAATATTAATAAAATAATAAACCTCAATTCACAAAAAACCAAAAAAAAACGCATGCTTATTATAATATAATAATAATAACAGCATTACAGACATTTTTGTCACATAAGTTAATTGTAGTTTTGAATGTTTTAATCACGCACTTTATATTTGTATTGGTGCGCATTTCTTAATCCGCCTCAACGCCTTTGTTGCCGCCTTGCCAAACATCTTTTCTAAAGACACTTAGTAAGTAGGTGCACGCAGCCGTGAGAAACTGGTTCTATGCAATCTTACAGCTACAACAACAATAAGCACAATAAATTCTTGAAGGTTTATGCAAATGCAGCGCTGCTTTGATTTATTGCAGTTAACGAACAATTCAATACCATTGATTATCCATAAGAGCTGCAAGGTGGGTATAAAGTTGAAAAAAATATATGAAGGTGTATATAAACAAATATAAAAATTTATGAATTTTCTGTTCATGTATTTTGTCTGAGTCTATTGTGGGTATCAAATTGTAATCGAAATGTTGTTTTTGTTATAGTGATAAACTCGACTGTAATCGCGTAGGCGGTGTCTACGCCACCAAAGAAGAGGATAGTGATAAAAGTGATCAATCGAATATTTTTAGAGCCATCCAAAAAGAGTTGAATAGTATCTTAGCTAATAATTGAAGGCAAAATGTTTTAAAATTTGGAGCAATGTAAACACAATAGTACATAATTTTATTTTCTATTGCGTTAAATTGTATTTCTTTAAAAAAAAAGTTTGCTTTACACATTCTAAAAATTATTTGGTAAATTTTAACTTTATTATTTTTTACTAAACATAAAGGTGTTTGCATTGTTTTTTAATTATTTTGCATTATTATTATAATAATTATATTTTTTTACAATTTTACAATAAAAAAAAAATTAATATGAATTTTGGTTATTTAAACTTTTTTGTCATGAAATATTTATTCTATGTGAAAAAGTTGTCTTTAATATATTTAAATGAATCACTATTAAATTTTATTTGGTATAATGTTTGTCTTTTCGTAAAAACATTTGTTTTTGTAATTTAAAAATGTTCATTTCTTTATTGAAATAAATTTTGTTTTCTTAAATTTTCTAGTTGGAAGTATGTTTTATGATTATTAAATTATTATTTTTTGATGTTTGCATATTATTTTAATAATTTTTTTTTATAATTACAAAGTTCATTTATTGATTATTATTTCCTTTTGTCTACAAAATTTTTTTACTTTAATAAAAAATATTTTTCATAATTCCAAAGTATTATTGTTCACAAAAAAAATATTTTAAAAGTATTGAAAATATTTTTTTGTAATTCCACAATATTACTTTCTGTATAAAATAATATTTTTATATACATATATTTCAATATAATATTTTTATTTTATTTTGTTCACCTTTAAAATATATTACTTTTTAAGAAAAATGTTTTTTTAATTTAATTTATTAATTTTTATTATTTTAAAAAATTATTTTTTTTTTATTTACATTTTTTATTTTTCCCCCTTTATTCGTATTTAAATAAAATAGTATTGATTTATAGTTTGACAACTCAATTACAAAAAATTAAATATGTAATTTTTTTTGATATTTTCACTCTCTTTTAATTTTGTTTCTAATAATACTAATTTTATTTGTATTTATTTAGCGTATTTATTTTTTTGTGTTCCAAATACTTTTTTATGTAAAATTGTTTTTGTTTATTTAATTTATAATTTTTTATTTTAATTTATATATTATATTATATTATTTAATTAAAAAAAAAGGTTTGGTTTTAAGTTTGGCAACACAATTTTTTATTTATTTGTTTTTAATAAAACAGTTTTCATTTGTATTTATTATACCTAAAATACAATTTTCTAAATATTTCCATTTATTTTTAGTTTCTTTATTTTTATTTCAATAAATTTATTTTCGATGCATATTTTGAAAATTAAATTTCATTTAATTTAGTGAACTTTTATTTGATGTTGTTTTCCAATAATTTCCAGATTATTCTGGCGATTAATTGTGCGATTTTATTGGTTTTATTTAAAATGCTATTTATTTGAAAGCTAGTTTTTATTTGAATTTTTGAACAATAATTTTGAAACTTAAGTTAATTAAAATTATTTTATTGTAAATATTATTTTAAATAATTTATTCCGTGCTTCTTTATATATTTTTCAAGTGTTTCTTCATTAATTTCATCATTAAAGTTAAATCAAATTCGAAAAAAATCAAATTAATTGCCAAAATAGTAATTTCCTAATTGTAATTTGAACAAATGTATTTTTAAATATTGTATTTATAAATGAAAATTTTTAATCTTATTGCAGAAATATTTATAAAATTATTTTCCGTAATTTCATATTTTAAGTACGCAGAGCTTCACTGGATTTTTATTAAATTTATTTTAATTATATGCAGTAAAGCTACTACAAATGATATTATATTTTTTAAGCAAACAAAACTTATCAAAAGGCATTTCACTATCCTAATTAGACACACAAAATTATTGCTTGCACCAAATTAATATAAACAAAACGCAAATATATACGGAGAAATGAAACTTAATCATATTTTGTGTAAACAATTGAGCAAATACCGGCATTTTCGACATATTTTTCCACAAACAAAAACGAAAATCAAACAAAAAACACTTCAAAATAATTCAAACAAATTTTTTACGCAATTGCGGCGCACACATACCCACACAAATAGCGCCAATGCTTTATTTGACACTTTTGTAATTGTTGTTTTAGCTTCAAATATTTGTTGTTGTTTTATTTGTGTTTTTGCTGCCTTCGAATTTTTCGGCGTTTTCTGTTTGCCTCACGTTGCTTCACTTTATCGCTTAATTTCGTTTTTGCTTTTTCAGCACACATACAAACACTGGCGCGTACACTTTGTTGTTATGGCTGCAGAACAGACAGTGACTGGCTGTCCAGAATCATGCACATATGTATGTACATATGTATGTGCTTTGCTTTGCTAATTTCTAGCAAATTTTACCGCATTTGTGGTTATTTTCGAGTTGTATATTTAAGCGCAGACACTGAACACATGTGTTGTTGTTGTTATTTTTTTGTAATAAAATAGACACAGTACAGCACGCAATATCCGTTTCCGCTACTTATGGAATTTTGCACTTAAATTTTTTTCGAAAACTAGTTAAGTCATTTTTTTTTAAATTCTTATTTCAAAATTTTTGTTGAAATTCGAAGCACTCGCACAGCCTCAACACACGATTCGCTCCGTTTCGACGCGCTACGCTTGGCTTGCTTTGCCTACGACTCTGCACGACGCTTTTAGCTTCGTTGTTGTTTTGTTATAATTTGCCGTCTGTTATTTGTTTACCTATTGTTATTGCTATTTTTGTTGTTGTTTGTTTATTTTTGGTATCATTTAGCCACTTTGACAGTTGTCGGCTGCCGCTGCCTCACGAGCGTCTGCTCAAAGCAGTCGTTTCGGCTGTTTGTTATTTTAAATTTTCAAATTTACAGCCAAGCAACAACAATGCAGAAATACTTTTTGCAAAAAAGTAATTTATAACTTCATATTTCTGTTATTTGTTTTATTTTTTAACAACAGACTTCAAAAATTCTAAAATTTTCTTTGATAAACGCGCGCGATTAACCGTTGTGTATGACCGATACGTGTGGAATCTAAAAGACAACTGAGCGCACGATAGCAAAGTTTCGCACACACGAGCAGCGCGCCACGCCGTGCCGGCCAAACAGCCACCAGAGCAAAGCTAAAGTGCCAGACAGCACCACACCCCCACAAACGCCGCACCAAAGCGACCTTCTCTCCACCAAAACGACAGGCGGCCGGTTTCGGTACTCAACCACTGTCTCTGCGCTCTGTCGTTTGTTTGCCAAGCATTCGTGTTGCTTTGCTTTGGATTGTATTGAAGTGGTGTATCTGAGCACCGAAGTATCTGCGAGCATAAGTATCTCTCAGCGGTTGTTTATACATATCTAGCTGTGTTGTCGGTGGTGGCTGATGTCAAGCGCTATGATCCAGCGATTTATGCTCATCGAAAGCTTATGCATTGTGGAAGATAGCATGCGACTTTGCCGGTCGAAGAGTAGTACCGATAAAGTCGCATGCGATTAGTGGTTGCTTAAACATAAAATTACAGGTGGATGATGGTTGCGTGCGATGAGCGAGTAGTAGTTGAATTTTTGCGAAGCCCTGAAGCCTAGTTACAGATATAAGACTTGAGCGAATAATACAAGAGTAAATGAAAAATAAAATGAAGTGTGGTCAACTTAAATCTCTAACACCGCAATTCAACACTGGTCTTTAACTACTATTAACTTTTAGCCGAGAAACAAAAAATATTAAAAATTTAGTTTTGAAGACATATTTTACTCTCTATAAATAATTAAATTTTAAAGTAAAGCTTCTTTTCAGGTTTTTTTGGGAAAGCTCAGTGGAATCTTATAACAGTCCAGTGAAAGCTTTTTTAAAACGAATTACCTAGAAAATGAACTTTTTACTAATTTTTTGTTGTAGTAGCTATAAAATTTTCTCGGACGAGAGACCCAACTTTTGATGGCGACCACTGCAAACGTGTTAAGGAATACGATTTAAGGGAATACACCTGGAACGTCCAGTCCATTGATTGGGAAGGTGCCGCTGCCCAGCTGGTTGATATCGTCGTAGGAGTAAAAGCTGACATCATCGGGTCAAAGGACTGAGATGAGTAGGTCCTTGTGGCATTTACTACAGTGGCTATAGAAAGCAAAAGTTCGGTGTTTGATTCGTGGTGAGAGAGACACTCTGTCGCCGAGTCCTGGCATTCACCTCGGTGGATGAACGTCTAGTCACAATCCGTATCAAAGCGAAGTTCTTCAATCTATCGCTGATTTGCGCCAACGCCCCGACGGAAGAGAAGGACGATGTGACCAAAGATCTATGAGCTTCTATCTACCTATGAGTGTTGCCCCCGGCGTTATGTCGAAATCGTGCTTGGCGACTTTAACGCTAGGCTGAGCAAAGAAGGTATCTTTGGTATAACGGTCGGTAAATTCAGCCATCGTAATGGCATATCCCCAAATGGGCTGAGGCTGATTGACTTCGACGGGTTCCGAAATATGGTTATCTGTCCAAGCAGATCGATTATGTTATGATGGACGGAGACGTGTCTCTCCAGTGTTTTCGACGTGTGTACGATACGAAGCTTTTGGATTATCAACACTACATAAGTTACGGCAAATTTAAATCTTGCATTAATTTTGGGACGACCTGAATAAGAATAAGGCCATCGTTTTTTCTATTGATAACGAGTTCCACTATAAAGAGATATCGGACACGATTTCACTCGACAATGAAAATCGTGTGTATTATCCTGGGTTCCAAGAATTTGAAGAAACATGGCAAGAATTGGCTAACACTTTGTTGTAGTTGTACACTCACTAGGCAAAAACTGTATTCAACTACTGTTCCCATCGATACTTTATAATAATTTGCTTTGCTTTGATGCTCTTCAAAAGGTCAAAATATCGGCCAGCTTGGTGTTGATTAAGTGAAAAACAAAACCATTAAATTAATAAGAAGGCCGTAATAATTGTTTTACACATTTTTGGATCCTTAATAATGGATATCTATATTTATTTTTTTCAGGAAATATAATTAGGATTGAGACAAAATGTAGATAACTATCGAATAGTAATTATAGTAATAGTTATCTATGAGAAATGTCTCAATACCTACAAAATAAAATAAATGTTCAGCTAGAACAATACAGATCTGCTTCTTGGACTGGACTAAGAGTAAAGTAGAATTAGGACCAAAAACACAATAAATAAGAAATTAAACGATTTATTTCGAACTTTTGGCTAGCAGATAATATTTATGAAGGTATTATGACAATCAATACTTTGGAATCTCAGCTAAATATTACAAATTTACAAAATTATATTAGTTAAGGTAAGTTTATCATCAAATTAGTATCTGTCGTCATTAATTTATGAACAAAATTTTCAATATAACTTTTTGCTTTTATATTCAAACCATCAACAGAAGTTTTCGATTGATTTAATGAGAAGCAGTACAGCCAAAGTTTGCTTGTTTAAAATTTTGTCCAAAGTACTATGTGATTAATTATTTGGAAGAGCAATCTGCCAAATTCAGAATCTACTTTAAGGCGAATGTTATTATTGTCATTCGTTCATCGCATATCTTCACTTCTCATATGGTTCATACATTAATTTTACAAAAAGTGTTTCAAGAGTTCATATTTTCCTAATAACTATTAAAAAGTATACGACAGTGACATGGAAAGATGGTAATTGAGAACTTTCTATCACGAATACTAAATTAGACATGTAAATGACAAAAACTTGCATTGGCTGTGATTGACTTAATTGGTGTATCTAAAGAGAAAAAGTATGATAAAAGGATTAAAAAAACGTGGGGACCTTCGTCATCGTAATAATTTATTTATTTATAACTATAAATATGTTATTATTATTATACACCGTTCATAACTTATTTTTTATATAATACATTTTTCGCTTGTACTTATGTACATACATATGTATGTATTTCTTTAGGATATACACATGTATATAGACATACTATAAGAGTTCATAGTCACTTGTGCTAGTTTTCTTACGTATTTTATTATCCAATTGCCTTTTAATGATTATCGCTAATTTCAGAACAAAGCGATAGTGACAAAGAACTACAATAACAAGAACAAATAGCAACAAAGTGTGGCAAAGTATGCAGTTAATGGTGAAGAGTATGTGCGACATAAAAGACAAGTTTTAATTGCTGCAACCGGGCAATTTATCTGCTATACACTTATGTATAAATGAGTGATTCAGTCTCCATATCATTAATAGTAGTGTCGTGGCACTTTCGATTGGGCTTTCATTATCGCTGTTTACATTCGCGTATCTGTCGCATATCATTGTTGTACTACTTCGCTGCTTATCTGCTGGCCGATAGTAGACGAGTAGTGCGGCATGTGGGCGTTCTTTTCGGTTTAATGGTATGCGGAATATACATACATACGTGTATATAAATATAGATATATGTACATATGTATGTATATATACTTACGCATATTTTACTTGACAATTTAGTGCAGCGGTTATGGCCTGCTTGCTCAATCGAACTTAAATTGTGCTGGTTTGATGGATATTTGGGTATATGGCAGTGTATATGTATAGGTAAATGTATGTACACATGAAAGTCTACATAACTTGATGTGTATTTATATGTATGTAACTCAATTTATTTATCTACATACATATGTATGCATACCTATAGTATATCCAGCGATGTGGGTGTGTCTTTTAGCATTTCAAAGCTCGAAGACCGCAACAAACATATGTTTATACATAAATATGTATCGATATAAGCATTTATTTATGTTTACATGTCATGCCGATATCATAGCATATCTAAATGTAACGAAGATTTTTTTGATGGGTGCAGTAATTGGGTCAAATATTTTGTTTGTATTGAAAAAAGCTCAAAATTGTATATTATTGATAGAAAATATTGAACAATAAAAAAAAAAAATTATTGGAAGATTTATTAGTCAGTGATCTACTACCTTAGCAGAATTATTACTCAACTGCATTAAAATGGATGCCATGATCCGCTTTCTGGTGCCCTAAAAAACATTTTTTTTCTCTCTTGGAGTGGATTTAGTTACTGTTTCACAAGTTCAACAAAAAAATAGTTTTTTATTTTCAGATTTCGTAATCAAAGATCTCAAACTTTCGTAGATAATAGTAAGAACAATATCATTATCATCATGGAGCCTCTGACCCACTTTTTATTTTACTTTAATTCTGAACATAAAAACCGAATTTTCAGCTCTTCATGTGGGTTTAATTACTGTTCCACAAGTTCAACAAATAAAAAACTTTGAATTCCCAAACTTAGTAGCCAGAGATTTCATATCTTAGAAGAAATAAATCAAAATGAAGCTTGTGAGCCTATTTTCTGATAAAAAAAAATGAATTTTGTTGCTCTGAAAGTAGGCTTAGTTACCGTTCCACAAGTTCAACAAACCAAAAGCTTTGTATTCCCAGATTTAGTAGCCAGCGATCTCGACCCTTATTAGAAATATTACTCAAGACCGTAAAAATGGAGACTCTATGAACCGCATAACAGAACCTCCCTAAGTTTGTCGTGCTGTATTCCAGAAAAAAACGAATTTTTGATTTTTTAGTAACAGTTCCACAAGTTCAAAAAACAAAAAACTTCGAAATCTCAGATTTAGTAGACCTAGTAGAAGTAGCACTTATCGGTATTAGTATGGCGCCTTCGACGTGCTTTTTTATAATATTTTAACTATTCTACCGGGTAACTTATTTAATTTTCTGGTACATAGCAGAATCCCTCTAAATTCAGAAACATAAAATCGATCCATTCCAAAAATTGAATTTTTTTTGCTCTTCAAACGGGTATAGAACCATTCCACAAGTCCACCAGGCATACTTATTCTTCAAGTAGGATTGAGCGCGAATTTGCCATTAACGTACCGAGCTTGAGAATATTTGAAGGAATTTCGAGTTTCGTTAAAAATTAACATCATTGAAGATTAGAAAAGAAAAATTAAGATACATAACGTCAATATTTGGTCTCCTAGTATTGAAAAAAATGTTGAAATTATATGTAAAACGATTGAAAATTAAAGTAAAAAATTAAATTAAAAAGTGAAAACTATTATTTTATTTTTTTTTTTTAATTAAAAGAAAAATTGGTTTTTAAATTTAAAAAAAAATTTATTGCATTCTATGAATATCAATTTTATTTCATAATAATAAAGACATATTAAAACTCTGCACTTCCCAACAATGCCTAACAATGCGCCACCAGCTTCATATCCGCCATTGGCGCCCACGCTTGCCGCAATATTTTCGTCAAATAGTCAATAATTGTGCAACTTAACAAATCGCTTAGCCGAATTTGGCGTATTTTGACAGGATAATAATGCTGTCATTTACAGTTGAGCCACACTTATTTTCGTAAACAAGCAAACAGACAACAATACAATTATCGCCTGTGCAATGTAAAATACTTTGACCCCAAAATACACTGCCGCTTACAAGTACGTGTACCTAGCAACATACAAAAATACGAAAAATAGCTTCGACTGGCGCGCGGCTTTGTTTATCCCTGACAATTTAATTCCAATTGCGCCTTTTCATCTGTAACTCCGCGTTCGCTACAACATTTATCAGCGCTTCTCAATCTAACCGCAGTACTCGCTGGTTGGCTCCTCACTACTTGTCGGCGGTAATGATTGTTGGCTGCTGCTGGTCGCCAGGCTAGTTAGTGCTTTATTTGCGCAAATATCTGTATATCTTGCCCATTTGGATTTTGATCGGATCTTAGGCAACGTCGAACAGCTGCGCTCATTGCTGCCGCCAAAGCCATCAAAAAGTTCAAAATGTGAAATAATAATAAAAATGCGCTAAAAAGTGTGGGGCCTTATGGGTGAACAGCATGGTCACAGCAGACGGCGGTGGCGCGTTGTCACGCTGTGGTCGGCAGGCTGCGCAGCTACATAGTCGGTGGTACAGTGTGTCGCTTGCATAGAGAAGTGTGTAGAAATTTTCAATTATAAATGGTGGCACCTAACTAAAATACCCTTCCCCCAAAGAGGAGTTCTCATACAAGAACTTAATTTTGATGGTTCACTTTAGAGGGAGGAAAAAGACGTGTGCAAAATTTCAGATCGATATATCTAATGGGGACGAGTGTTTTAGATGTCCTAGTAAGTGTAATGGCTTGTAACTGACATCACAGCCGTCCAAGAAGTGCGATGGAAGGGACAAGGACTGGAACGAGTAAGTCCTTGTGGCATGTACTATAGTAGCCATATGAAGGAGCGCAAATTCGGTGTAGGATTCGTGGTGGCTCTAGACCTGGCATTCACCCCGGTGGATAATCGTTTAGCAACAAACCGCATCAAAGCTAACTTCTTCAACATATCGCTGATTTGCGCCCAAGCCCCGACGGAAGAAAAGAACTTTGTAACCAAAGTTGTCTTCTGTGAGCGCTTGGAGCGCACTTATGAGAGCTGCGCCCGTCACGAAGTCAAATTCGGTAAATTCAGCCTCCAAGATGAAACATCACCAAATAAGTTGAGGCTGATATTTATATTCCAGTACAGGATAATTCATCAAGCTACCTGGCTGGCTCCAGATCGAAAAGTTACCAACCAGGACGATCATTTTGTGATAGACGGAAGACACGTCTGTAGTGTTTTAGACGCGCGTATGCTCCGAGGTCCTAGCGCTGACTTGGACCACTATGTTGTTGCAGTGAAGATACGCCCCCGGCTCTGTGCAGCATAAAAGGAACGTCAACAAACACAATGAAGGTTTTAAGTGTGGGACGACATTTCACGCTGCGTACAAACAGCTGTAAACGAAACCATTGTTCTTCAGAAAAGGCAAATTAACAGCTACGTTTTTTATACCCTGAACAGGGTATATTAAGTTTGTCACGATGTTTGTAACACCCAGAAAGAAGCGTCGGAGACCCTATAAAGTATACATATAAATGATCAGTATGTTGAGCTGAGTCGATTTAACCATGTCCGTCTGTCTGTCTGTCTGTCCGTCCGTCCGTCTGCATATATACGAACTAGTCCCTCAGTTTTGAAGATATCCTTTTGAAATTATGCAAACGTCATTTTCTCTTCAAGAAGCTGCTCATTTGTCGGAACGGATCGGATCACTATAACATATAGCTGCCATATAAACTGAACGATCGGAATCAAGTTCTTATATGGAAAACTTTCACATTTGACAATATATCTTCACCATATTTGGTACAGATTATTTTCTAAGGCAACAACGTAATTTCCAAAGAAATTGGTCATATCGGTTAACTATAGCATGTAGCTGCCATGCAAACTGAACACATAGTTACTAAAAGAAATGCACCTGTGAAGGGTATATAAGCTTCGGTGCAGCCGAAGTTAACGTTTTTTCTTGTTTAATTTTGTTTTTAATTTTCGAAACTAATTCCTGTTAAAAATTTATTAATTTTGTAGTAATTTAATTTTTATGCAAAAATAATTTTAATTTTTAATTTTCAAAAATTTAAATAATCAATTTGTTTAAAAAAGTTTTTCAGCATAAATTATTTCATACGACCCACTGTGCGGTTGCACTAGCGTGATCGCAAGCCGCATAAAGCAAGCAAGCCAGTAAAGCAAATTACAAATGAAAAGTAAACAAAACGAAGGCAACGCAAAGCTGCCAGAAAGCGAGCAAAACAGAATGTAACCGCAAACAACTGACATGATTCTTAATGCTTGGCATATTTGTAAGATTATTGTACGTTTGTGTTTTCGATGACTTTTTCGCCTTTTCACAATGCTTTCGCTCCTTATTTGCCACAATTGAGGCGTAGCAAATAAAAGAAATAAAAATTTGCTTTGCCATTTCAAGTTTTCTTTTTTTCATTATTTTATAATTCATTCGTATGCTGTAAAGTATCTGTGGTATCTGTCAGATACAAATAATAACAGCGTGTACATGTATGTAGTTTTTGAAGAAAATTATGACGCATCGCCGCAGCCAAAAGCGGCAAGCTGGCAAACATGCGCCACAAGCGTACTTTATATGTAAAACTACAACAAAAACAAATATAGCAGCAATTAATAGCAGCAATAAAAGTAACAGGCAGCAAAAACAACAAGTAAAGATCGACACTGAGACTTTTGATATCGCTTGGACCCGCTACTGGATACGCGCCATTCAATTCCACAGTTGAGAGCGCAGAAATAGACAAGAGGAAATTAGAAAAAATTGAAAAAAGCAACAAAAAAGTGATGCCAGTATTAGCTGGCAGAAGAATTAAAAGTTTAATAAGAAATAAGAAACACGCATCAAATCGCTTGGAAAGCTTAACAGCTTAAAACGCTTCAATTGCCGGCTAGCTTTTGGGTGCAATAACACTTAGAGGTTAGCGTACACAAAATAACTGCACTAAGTAACTGTATTTAAGTATATAAAAATGTTTGTGAGTACAGTGTGTGCATTAAAACTGCTTACAAACTGCTGACAACAACTGACAGCTGTCAAAAATAATGTCAAACCGTCATGCCAGTTGTTTACTTGTACAATTTTATTGACATGGCGTTCAATAACGTTTTCGAATTTCTTGAGGTTTTCCCTCTCTTTTACTCTCTACTACAGTACTCTTAGTAGAAATTATAAAGAATGGAGTTAGGCGTTAATTGAAAGATAAGATAATGATATATGGCAAAGGCAAACTTCAAGACTTATAGGTCTAAGGTAATGTTCAACCTTAGATCTATATTTAATTAGGAGAGACTAATTGAAAGAAGACTGTATTTAAGAAAGGAACAAATGTTTAATAAGCGTTTTTTTATGACTTCTGAAAATAAGAGGAAGGTCGGCCTTATAGAGAATTGTTATTCGTTCAAGGCAAGGTTCCTATAAAAATTTTCTGAACTCTAAAAAATGAAATGAGGAATGGACTTTTCTTGAGAAAATTTTTCATGGTCGAGTAATATATACTCCTACATTGATAGCCAGCCGGCAAATAGGGCAATAAACTCACATCAAATAACGTCAGAGAAAGGCTTTTTAAGAAGGGAGACAACAATCCGTGTACTGGCTGCTAAAAAGCGTCTGCACATACATATATTGACTTGCAGGCCGCACATTAATCTGGAAAACGAAATAGCTGATGAGATCTCCAAAAGTGACATTGGCTGACTACCAAACCAGTTCAGGAAATACGCAAGTCGCTAAAAACGATAAATAATGGTATTTTCGTAAGAGCTGACAGACGGAGCAGGCTGAGAGGAAGCCTTAAAGAAATGCAGGATCATGTACAGAGCTCCGAAACAAACACGAATGCTTTATACTCAAACGGTCTTGAAAGGACTGCAGGCTAACAACCGCCTAGTGAAAGGTCACATATGACTATGCCAGTCGAGCGGGTCAGAGCGAGTCGGAGTGAGCACTTTTAACGAAGATACATGGAGAAAGTGTATAGTGTAAGCAGGCATGAGAGAGACGCTGGAACACCTATGCTTCTGTTCAGCTTGGAACTCGCCTTAGATTTCAGGCAGTTTCGCATTTCAATGGCAGTAGATAAAGCAATAAAGTTACACATAAAGTCGCTCTTGAAGTTTATGTATGACATGACCAAACCTAACCTTTTATGGACGAAATAAGCTGAGGGCTTTTCATTGCTTGCTGATTGCGATAAATATTACAAGTAAGTAGAACGTTGAGTTATATCCATGTATAAGTGATGGCTTAGTACTACTTTATAGCGTTAGTGCGACGCGTCTTCTTTTTCAAAGTCCTAATAATCGAAAGCTCTAGTTCGAAGTTTTATATACAGAAGTCAAAGAAATTTTGATATACTTAAAAAGTAACTGACCGAATAACTTTCTTCGACCCTAGAGAGCTTCCTAGTAGTTTTGAAACCGTATTTTAAAAGCAAAAAACATCTGAAGGACTTCACATTAAGAGCTTTCGCTCACATTTCCCTCTTATTTATTTTGCTTTCATCAAAATCACGATGAAAATTACCATACTTTAAGAGAGCTTTTTTAATTCTTCTAGAGAGCTTTACTTAAACTGATATTAAGGTGTATGTAAAAAATGCTGGAGCTCGAATGTTATAACGATTACAAGGTTTTGTACGTATATTTCAGACACCTACTGTACTATGCCCTAACTAAACTCATTTACACTTAAGATTATGTATCTCATTTATATCTATTAATAGATTTTAATTACTTTCACGAAAAATTAGACTAGATCATTAGTTAAATGTAGCTTAACAAGACACGAATGTTTAGGAATTTAAACGAAATGCATGCGGACAGACGAACGCAGCCTTTGTGGTTAAAAAACACAAAATAAAACGAAGTTAGACCGGCTTCAAACTGCTTGCCACCGCTTGTTGCCAGCAAACATTAAAGTTTATTTTAATAGCTTATTTGCAAGAGCTAATATTTGCACACACATAACTGTTAGTTGCAGTACATTCGTTTTTTGTAAGCTCGCTGCCGAACACCCCCACTCTTCATTATTTCTTTTTACTTTGCCGGTTTGCTGCAATTTCAAAATTTAATTTGTATTTGTTTTGGTCGCGTCTTGGCGTCTCGCTGCATCTTACTCGTGTGCCACCCAGTTAGCTTTAGCTTCCACAGCAAGTGGCTCTTCGTAGTAACGAGTTCAACAATTCGGTGCTCACACAAATTGTGGAGGCTCTGCGCTCTGCAATACTATTGAGTATACTCTTGAGCATATTTTCTAACATTGTCTCTCTGTGAATAGCATCCAAAACCCGGCAATTTGATTTGAGTGCTTTATCATTGTTGTAGCGGCCGATACTTGTTCTGGCATTTTCCTTTCACTCACTATGCTATGTCATTTTCCAAATATCTGCCGCATGTTTTGTTGCTTTGCACTCGTTTAGGTTCCACAAATGAGTTTGCTTTGTCGGTGCAAACTTGTAATAAAACTAAAGTGCGAAGCTTTTGAGTAAAAGCTTTATTTGTTATGAGTGCGAATTTTTTGTTTACCCTTAGGGACCGTCTACAGCCAATTTCATAATAAAATTAGTTAAACAAATAAATTGTATTATTTATTTATTAATATTTTTATTTTTAAATAATTTATGGAAAATAAAAAAAAGAGAATTGAGCTTTAAATCAGTGGCTAAAATTGCCAATTAGCTATTTGCATTTTTTTCAAGAAGAATTTCCTTAGGCACGGTAGTACAAAAGGCCAAAAAGGAATGAAGCTTGCCACCTGTGTCAAATTAGTAGACCAAAAAGATTAATGAAGTGATTTCAATTAAGCGTACGATAGCGAAATTTCTTTGAGTGGTGTTGCCACCCTTTCAAAATAAATATTGAAAAAGAAATAATAATAAAAAACTTGTATTTAGTATTACCGAAATATTATCAACTACATAGTTTTCAGAAATCTAAGGATTGATAATAAATACAAATATTTTGGATAGGGTTACAATTAGAATTTTTCAAAATAAAATATTGAAATTATTTTTGTGGAGAGTTGCCATATTTTAAACTATATAATATATTTTCGATTGGTAATACATATTATTGATTTACTACAAAATAATTCCTCAAATTAAAGAAGAATGCTTGCAGTTGAAAAGTCGTTTAGCGTTGCCACCATTTAAAATTTTTTTTTTAAATTATTAGGATAAAACTAATATTACTTTATGGGTATCAAACTAAAGACATTAATAAAATAAAATGAAAAAAGCTTGCTGTTGTAAATATTTTGCAAAAGGTTGCCAGCTTTACATTGAAATTATTTTTGTGGAGAGTTGCCATATTTGGAAATTTATAATATATTCTCATTTGTTAATATAATTGATTTAATACAATATAATAATTCAAAGAATGCTTGCAGTTGAAAAATCTTTTAGCGTTACCACCATTTCAAAATTTTTTTTACATTTTAAGGTAAAAGTATTATTACTTTATATTATTTTTTATTACGAATTAAATTAAAAAAGTTTGAAAAAGATAGCTGTTGTAAAGATTTTTGCTAAAGGTTGCCAGCTTTACATTGAAATTATTTTTGTGGAGAGTTGCCATATTTAGAAATGTATAATATACATATTATCACTTTACGGGTATCGAACTAAAGAGATTAATAAAGGCTTCTAATTGAATTTTTTTTAGCAGGGTTGCCATATCAGTTGAAAAATCTTTTCAGCGTTGCCACCACTTCAAAAAAGTGTTAGATAAATTTAGTATAATTTTACGGGTATCGAAATAAAGAGATTAATATAGGCTTCTAATTGAATTTTTTGGCAGGGTTGCCATATCAGTTGAAAAATCTTTGCAGCGTTGCCACCACTTCAAAAAAGTGTAAGATAAATTTAGTATCACTTTACGGGTATCGAAATAAAGAGATTAATAAAGGCTTACAATTGAAATTTTTGCAGTGCAGTGCTGCCATATCATACGATTTAAGATCAAATTAGATTATTATAATAAATAAAATTTTAAAATATGGCTATCAAATTACACAACTTCGTGAAAGTCTGCTATTGCAAATATTTTTGAGAAGAGTTGCCAGCTGTTTCAAAATAAAAATATTCAAATAAAATGTATAGCACAAATTTTATACAGAAATATAGGCTTCGAATCAAGTCAACTAGTATTTCGTGCCACCCGAGCCTATCGCGTATACTGTTATTCTAAATTATCATCCGCTCCAATATCCTAAAACCACCGTAAATATTAGCGTTGACAGCAACAAAAAGTGTACAAATTTATTGGCACGCAAACAATAATTGAATGTTAAACGGCGCTTCGGCTTCAAATGCGAGCAAACTCGCAGCCAAGTTTATGAAAATATATGTGAGTTGGATTATATGTATGTATGTATATAAAGAATTTAGCACTTGCTGCTACATAACGGTGCTGCCTTACGCCGTTACTGTACATTTGACGCTAACTTGGGCAAATTAATTGCTTGTCGCCAGCCAATTTCTGCACCCACCACTTCGGAGTTGTGTCTGTGTGGGTGTGCATGTGCGAGAATTTGCGTGTCTGTACCGTTATGTGCATATGTTGTAAGATACATACATATTTAAGTATGTATGTATGTATGTGAAATGCCTAACTATAGCTCATTAAACATTAAAGGCTCACATTTGTGTCACCAACACCAGTGAAAGCATGAAAATAACAACAACCACAACAATGAGTAATACATTAAATTATGCATGCGAGAGTGTATGTGTGCGTGCCAATAAATACAATCAATTAAATAGCGGTTGTCTATTGCTCATATGCGGCTTAACGCCTTCACGAAAGGTTTGGCGCCCACATACACATACATACATGCAAACATTTTAGTGTATGCCCCCTACTAGCTGCCAAATAAACCGGAAGCTATGCATAGTTTTAGGCAAACAATACGCCTACATAATTCTGTTGAGTTTTCCATGGTGACAATTGCAAATGTTGTTGCCTTTCTCTGTGGCTGCGACGCCGGCAGCGCTGTGCAGGCATTTATTGTGGGCGCTTAAAATATATTTATGCGCAAGTATTTATGCTTTAGGGTGCATAATAATGAAAGGATATTAGCGCGTGCCATTTTGTCGCGTAACAAACACACACACACACATACATACATATGTACAATAATTTCTACAGGTGTATGTATGTATGTATATAGGAATTTGCCTGTACAATAAGAAATTATTATTTAATCTTTATCGAAGTGGCATCTAATAAAACACACACAGGCACACTCTAATACAAACATAAATAAAACAACAAAGGGCCGTCTCGTGATCGCTTGGAAGTCACATTAATTATTTTAATTAATATTAGAATGG
Organism: Bactrocera tryoni; assembly: GCF_016617805.1. Taxonomy (NCBI): domain Eukaryota; kingdom Metazoa; phylum Arthropoda; class Insecta; order Diptera; family Tephritidae; genus Bactrocera; species Bactrocera tryoni. The sequence continues at coordinate 65,394,015 of NC_052502.1, read as the reverse complement.
CATTAGTGCAGATTTATTGCAAAATGCTCAAGCTCGGGCAAACACTTCCATAATGACGCCTGGGGCATAAAATAGCGGCATTAACTGCATGCATGTATGTGTGTGTGCGACGAGAGGGCGTTAAATACGCTACCTGAGCAGCTGTGTTCCGCTGTGTTGCATTTAAACGGAAATTATGAGTTTATTGATTACTTATAAAACAGCATTGAGCTCTTTTATGACTTTCGCAGGAATTCTGTTTTAGGTTAAATTTTTTTAGTAAAAACAATTGAGAAATTTCTTAACTAAAAAAAAAATTACAACAACAACAATTGTGATAAACCTGAAAGTTTTTATGAATTTTGAAGGAAATTATATTCTTTTTAAGAAAAACTTTTTTTTTGTAGAAAAACATTTATTTACTAAAATATTTGCAACAACAATCACATTTTTAAATCCATTTATACAAAAACTTGTTTTATATTGCATGTTTCAAACTACCCCAAAATAAATTTTGTTAGTAAAAAGTTGAGTTTAAAAAACAAAATCTTTACTAAAAAGTTGACAAGAGCAACAACTGAGCTGAAAAAAATTATGTATACATACATTTGTTTCAAAAAAAAAATTTTGGTAAAAGTTAATTTAAAAAAATGATGTTATTGTAAATTTTTTAGTAAAAAGTTTTTCTAAAAAAAATTTGCCATAACACCATTTTTTTTTTTAAATTAGTATACCAATTTTGGGACAAGTTTAAAAAAAAGCTTAAAAAAAATATATCGGGTTTCGGTCTCTTCGACTAAACAACTCAACGCTAAAGTTGAAAAAAATCAAAAATAAAATTTTTTTTTTTCAAAAAAGAAAATTTTTTTTTCGAAAATTCTTTCTAAAATTTTTCTAAAAATTTTTTTTCTAAAATTTTTTTTTCTAAATTTTTTACCAAAAATTTTTTTCTAAAAATTTTTTTCTAATTTTTTTTCCAAAAAAAATTTTTTTTTTCAATTTTTTTTTCTAAAAATAAACACTCAATTTTGTTTCTAAAATTTTTTTTGGTAAAACAAACTTTAACTGAAAAATTTAGCATAACAAAATTTTTTAAATTATTAATAACATTTTTTTGATTAACTTTATCTTAAAGGTATGTTCCAAGCGTACCCGATTTTTTTAGTAAAATTTTCTTTCTTAAACATTTTACAACCACAACAATTGAGCTCTATTTGACATTTAATTTCAGTTTCGAAAGAATGTTTGTTTTGGTAGAATTGTTCTTGTTGTCTTCCTGTTTTTTAGTAAAGCATTGGTTTACTAAACAATTAACACACATTTTTTAATTAGAAGTTTTGGCCAACTTTGTCTCCTAGTCAATGCGTCAAACTTGCTCTATAGTAAACTCTATAGTATAATTTTGACATTGTACCGTATGTATCAAAATTTAGATTTTGACGGTATCAAAATTCGATTTTATTAATTATTAAACTGACATCGAGAGCGATGTGGCGGTTAAAGTGACCTTCGAGTGAGACCATTTTTATGGTAAGGGAAATATTTACTTCAAAATAGTCGGTCTCAGACACCAACATTTTTTCTTTACTCTCCTTTAATGTTTATGTACCCATTTTTCTCTTGAAGTCTGTAAGCAGAAGAAGCGTACTGGACCAAACCGATGTTTGCAGTGACATTTTGAAGGCCAATTCATTGATTTGAGGTACGGTGCATTATGACGTCGTTGATGCCAGCTTTACATAGAGCTTCCGATAACTAAATTGGCAGAATGGGACCAATGCGTTCTTTTAGTATCTTCAGAGTGTCAGTTATATACGTTCATCAGATCCATTCACGATCAAGGAAATACCCTTTGAAGGGTGTTTTTTCAACTTATAATTTTTTTTTTTGAAAATGGTCCAGTGGCTTAAAAGTAATTCAACCAATTTTAGTCGTATTTTTCATAAACATTTTAATTTCTTTCAGCATAAAATTCAAATAGTAGACTAATTAAATTGAGTTCGCGAATTGGCACTTTCACTTGTCAGTTATTATTGGTTCTTACTTTTTATGAAGGTCGAAGGGGTTATCTTGCTATTGAATGCAGAGTGAGATGCTAAATAAAAGTTGTAATCTTCAATAGTCTTCTTTGTTATGTTTCCGGTTCCTTAAGATGATGCAACCTAGTTCTTCCACAGGTTACAAAAAACTCTTTAGTATAAATTCTATAGTTGAAAAACTAGGTCAAAAAGCGTTTGAAGCATAACCAGCTCCAATCTTCAGCATTTCATCGTTTATAATTTTTCTATTTACTTGAAGTAGGAAAGATAAGGGTTTATATAGATCTACATTTCGAGGTCTGTAAGGGCTTAAATTAAACATCTAACGTTCAATAGTATATTTTGATATCATTATGTCACTTTTTTTGTTCACACACCCTAAATGAAGGCAACAGTGTAGTAGCACGAAGACGATAAAATAGTTGATAGTCTATTTAAGCTAAACTATGGTAGTATATTTTGCAGTTCTTGAAGGGAATGATCCGATGAAGTTGAAACTAGCATTTCATGATACCATCTATATGATATCATCTATATAGTTCTATACAAGTATATATATTCATCTTTATTTGGACGGTAACTTACGCGAGATTGTCCGATATTTTTCCAGAAATGATCTCTTTGAGTCTCAATGTTGCAAGTTCCTTTTTAACGTCATTTGTGTTAAGGATGACATTGGAAAAACGCATACATAATGTTCTTTCCGATATTTTCTTATATTTGTATTATGCACTGAAGCATTATTATAGAACTTTTTTAACGTAACTGTAAACTTATATTAAAAATTTTAATAACAGCTTATTGACTTCGCTTTAAGAGCGCTATCTCGCTCAAGCAAAAAAATGGTATAAATAAAATAAAATGGTATAATCACAAAGTTATATATTGGCGCGCGGTTATGCCGCTTTGAAAAAGGCTTTCACCGCTTTCCAAAGTTTAACGAATCGAACAGTCAACTGGTATACATTAAACAAACTGGTATAATTACATAGATGACGTGGCTAGCGGTTATATCGCTGTAAAAAGCTTTACGCCACTCTACAAATTATGTTGAATCGAACAGTCAACTGGTATAAATTAAAAAAAAAACTGATATAATCCTTAAGATGTAGATTGGCAAGCGGTTATACTGTTTAAAATAGGTTTTCAAAATTTGTCGAATCTAATTTCAACCGGTATAATACCTTCTTAGCTGTGCAAGCGATTTCAATATATCACAATCAAAGTTTCTTGAATTAAACAATCAACTGGTATAAATTAAATAATTCGGTATAAATTGGGAAAACTGGAAATAGATTTCTAAAGTTTGTCCAATCGTCAATCATTTGTCAACTGGTATAAGTCAAATCGACTGTCATAAATGAAAACATTTTTTCTTGTTCTATTTGTACCTCATTTGCATGATTTGTAAAAAGAAATATATATTTTGGGTAGTATAAAGGCAAAATAGTTGAGACCTTTCATGAAATAACCTTGAAATAATAATTTTTTATGCGAGGCCTCAACTTTTTCGACATGTAATTCCCCAAAATATGATCTAAAACTTATGTATGCGTAATACTAAGAATAACAATAACAATAATGAGACACAAAACATGTGACAAGTGTGTCATTTGTGTCAGTTTTATGCCTATTTGAACGTCCACCCCGGTATGTTCACAATTTTCTCGGCATTTCTCCCAACACTTACTCTCACCAGTTGCAGTAGGATTCACAATAAAAAGGCAAGTAGAGTCGTCACGTGATAACTGCTAATGCAAAATGTCAACACAAGTGTCAGCAGATGGCAATTGTCATAAAACATGTCACCTCTGCATACATAGGTACATATGTGTGAGTATGCCATTTGCAAAAAGAGTGTAAAAGCAAAAAAAAGTTTGGAGATATAGAATTTTTGCACGATATCAATTAATTCTCGACTTTGTGGCCTTTCGGGCGACCCAAGCAGCTCTGAGTGCAACAATTGTCTATCTAAATACATACTTATGTCAGCATGTATGTTCTTATATGTAGCACAAATGACTGCACAATGGTTGTATGCAGGCACGTTTAACGGTTGAATTGTGTCGCCCGAGCTACACTTGGTCAAATGGCAAGCCACCACTTGGTAATTGGTGAATTTCACCAAATGTCCAATTGACATGCGAAAATTGTGCCAATGTCTGGGCACCACAACAACACCAACACTAGTAGCTAGTATAGCGCTTAGTAGAATGTGGGTTCTGACGGCTTCACTGTGTCTTTTAGTCAACCAGTCAACAGTTGTCTGCAACGATTTGCGTGTCTCTGCTCACTTTCTGCCGAAGAACTCTTCTTTTTATCTACAAGCTTATATCTAATTGTTGTTTACGCTTGCGCTTTGTAATTTCGTGCGTGTTTAATTGAAATTAATTTGAATTTATTGCGCAGGCCAGATTGTTACCGTTACATTTGATGACTCCTGCGCATAAGAGACTTTGTAAGCGGGACTTTCGTGGGGTTAAATATACAAATAATGACTTACGGCGGTTGAACTCGTGAAAGGCATTCGCAAATGTAAATGTAATTGTATTTTTGCAGAAACTCACCTGAAAGAAAAGAAGAAAATTAGATTTTAGTGAGTTTGGGTGGTACAATTAATTTGTGCTACTTAATGCTAAGCAAATAGTTTAAGCCGAGTTCAGTGAGAGTAAATATTTAAAATACTGTAAAACACACAATCTGACGGCATTAACTTCTTCATGAGATAAAGAAAAGTCTGCATATATTTTAGCTCTTAATTTGTTGACAACCTTTTCGAACAGGTGGCAACTCTTTTCGAAAAAATTTCCGGCAGAACCATTTCTTACAATTAGAAATTTTGTAACAAACAGTTTTTTTCTAATTTTATGTAATTAAAATCGAAATAGGTGGCAACCTTACTTTTAAATATTTTGTCAAAGGAGGTCTAGTTTTCTTACATATGTACGTATGTAAATGGCGTAAGTTGCTTGATGCGACCAAATTTATTATATTAAAATATTGCAACAGTTGGTAACTCTCAACACAAAATAATATCCATTGTAAGTTTTCATAAATTTTGAAAGAAATTTTATTCTTTTTAAGAAAAACTTTTTTTTTTGTTGAAAAAAATGTATTTACTAAAATATTTGCAACAACAATCACAGTTTTAAATCCATTGATACAAAACTTGTTACCGTCCTTGTTTTATATTGCATGTTTCAAACTACCCCAAAATAAATTTTTTTGGTAAAAAGTTGAGTTTAAAAACCAAACACTTTACTAAAAAGTTGACAAGAGCAACAACTGAGCTGATTTTATTTACGTAAACATTAGTTTCGAAAAACAAAACTTAGTAAAACTTAATTTAAAAAAATGATGTTATTGTAAAATTTTTAATAGAAATTTTTTCTAAAAAAAAATTTGCCATAACAACATTTTTTTTTTAATTATTAAAAGAGTTTTTGGACAAGCTTCAACTTTTTTCTAAAAAAAAAATTTTAATATTAAAAACTTAAAAAAAAATATTAAATGTTTTTTTCTTTTTTAAAAAATTTTTTTTATTTTTTTCAAACACTAAAACACTAATTTTTACCATAACAACGTTTTTTAAATTATTAATAACATTTTTTTGATTAACTTTATCTTAAACGTAAAAAGCAACAAAAAATAATATCCATTGTAAGCTTTTTAAATGTGTTCTATGTTTTTTCAGCGATTCCCATACATACTTATTTTTTTGTAACATTTTTGTTAATTAAAAAAAATTTTTAAACATTAAATAGCTGGCAGCCCTCTACACAAAATTTGTTTAACACTAATTTGTTTAACACTAAACACTTTCAGCTGAATACTCAAAATATAATAATTATTGCACGTGTTTCTTATAATTTTAAAAATTTCAAACAGCTGGCAACTCTACTAAAAGTATGAAAAAATTTCTCTTCAGAAAGTACTTTTAATACTAGGATTTTTTGAAAAACCTTTAGTTTGTTAGCTATAATCTAATAATTCCTTCATGTATTTCCTATTGATTTAGAAATTTAAAACTGCTGGCAACTCTTTTAAAAACAAAACTAAAAATCTCTCTTCAAAAAATAGTTTCAATATTAATATACCGTCATATTTGATACCCAAAATTTATTAATACTTACATATAGCTATTTTTAATTGATTTAAAATTTTAAAACTGCTGGCAACTCTCATAAAAAAAATAAAGAATTCTTCTCAGAAAATGCTTTTAATGTTAGGCAGGTGTTAAGGTATTCATAAAACAAAATTCAGTTTGAGAACCATGATATCATAATTCTTTCAAGTATTTCTAATTGATTTAAATGTTTCAAACAGCTGGCAACTCCACTAAAAATGTCTTTTTTTATTTTCAATGTTTTTAGTTTAATACACATAATCTAATAATTAATGCATGTATTTCTTATTAATTTCAAAATTTCAAACTGCTGGCAACTCTCCTAAAAAATTACTAGAGTTAGGTTTGCTTACAGCTATTAAACATGAGATTCGATTTGTATACCTTTTTTAACATCTTTCTTAACTTAGAATTTCCAAACAAGTGGCAACACTGCTAAAAATATATTTACTTATTTGCTAGTTTTCCTAAAATTCCAACAGTTTGATATCCATTTTGCATTTTTTTTTTCAAAACAGGTGGCAGCGCTCATTTATTTTTTATTATGTGCTTATGTATTTGAAATCATAAGAGTACTTTATGAAACCAATTATCAACATTTTGCTTTGATTGCATGTGTACCACCTGTCAAAACTAGGTAATACGTGGTTTACCAATATGGGCAGCAGTCCGAATTTGCATGAAATTTTGGCATACAGTGCGCGCCTCGTGGTGTTTTTTCAATTAATAGCTTGACGCGCACAACCGTAAGCGAAATAAGTGTGTCTATCCGCAATTGCTTTTGTGTGCCCAGAATAGCCGTAGCAGGTGTTAATTGTAAACAAAATTGCCTGTAAAGTTAGGGTCAAAACCACTCCTCATTTCCTAATAGCTTCTCCGAAATGCAGATTGTTTTGACTTCAAAGCTGAATCATTCAAAGGAAGAAATAGTATTGTATATTTAACTTGACTATCGATGGAATTATTGAACTTTTTCTCAATATTATTTTGATAAAATCCTAATACTTTGGCGTTAGAAATATGAAACCCAAGTTAAGAGACTTATTTTTTTTTCAAAATATAAGCTTTTAGGACATACTCGTACTTGAAATTTTTGATTAAGTGCCATGGAAAGGCGAAGCTGATTGGAGGGTTAAAAATCGAACAAACATATGCTATAAATCACACAGACTGGATTATTCAGGAAGTGCAACGAGAAGAAGAAAAAGCTGTGACCCACGACTTTAATAGGCATTTGGTATAAATCAGATAAGAAAAATTGGTTATACCAAACAATTGGTGTAAATGACCTAGAAACAGGCTGGACTGCTCAGACAGAATAACGAGACATAGAAAAGGCTGAGGTATCGTGAAACCAACAGACTTACTGGTATGGCATAAATAATATAGAAAATATCAAGCGGTTATACCAAACAATTGGTATAAATCACATTGACTAGCAAAGTCAGCGAGACAGATAAAATAAAGAAAAAACGATGGCGTTACGAACGAAAATGGCAACTGGTATAAATCATATAAAAATAGATGAGCAGTACTTTTATATATTATACATATGTATGTATATATATATATATCAGTGTTGCAGAATGGAACAAACAATTGGCATAAATCACATATATAGGCATAGTAAGTGAGAGGTATGAGTGAAAGAAATACCAAGGTTTCGTAAATCGAAAAAGTAACTGGTATAAATATGATAAAAATAGAATAAAAAGTGGGTACAACAAAATATAAGAGAGTTATGGAATCGAACAAACAACTGGTATAGATCACCGTAATCAAAAGATGGACTAGGCGTAGAAAGACCAAGGTTTGATACAGTGAAAAATTTAAATCAGATAAAAATATAATATCAAGTAGTTAAAAAAATATAGCAGAGTAGAAGAATCAAACAAGCAACTGGTAGAAATCAAATATATTGCACAGTCACCGATAAGAAGAGAGTTAAAAAGGCCTTCGTTATGCAACTTATATACATACTCAATTATATAGAACTGGACGAACCAGTTTGTGTGTTTACAAAAAAGGCTTTTGCACGAGAGCAGAAGGACACATGTCGAATTTTGTAGAAAAAGTTAGTGAAAGGGCCTAATCAAGGAATCAATAGAAATGTTTTGTCATTATGTTCTTCAAAGTCACCTTGGAAAAAATAGAACAAAATGCTATTTCCTGCGACTTACCCATTTTTTGATCAACTTTTGCGATGCCTCCACTGAGAGCGCGTAAAGTATTTACAGCTTCACAGATGTTATACTAACCACCTACTTTAGTGCAATAATTACTGTACAAGGTGTATATTAAAGTGAGAATTGACTGTAAAGAAGTATAATTAACGGTTCTTTTGTTACACATAAAAGTGCGACTCTGTGCTCTTTTACTCTAATTTACGTGCACACGCTCATTATAGTTTAATGGCAATCTTCGATTCTCTCGATCAGATTGTCGTGTTGTCTACAATTTACTGCAATTATAATTGCAATTGTTGTTGCTGTTTGTAGCTTTGTGTATTGTTGCTGCAATGTTACCGTTCATCAATGTTTTTATTGTAATCGTTATTGGTTTATCGCATTGCTCATCGAGTGGCAGTCGGACGCTCAGTAACCGACAATTAGCAGCGAACAGTATTTTTAGCGGTTAATTATTTTTAAGTCCATCGTATTGTTATTGTTGTTGGCTTTTACTTTGAGCGGAGTTGGCTTCATATGCTTTTTATTGCTACGAATCAGATAATGTTTTTAACGGCAACAATAACAACAAAAACAATTGTAGCAACAACTACAAACCTAAAGCGCATTGTTGTCACATCAATTCAAGTTCAATGGATTGTAATTAAGGGTTAAATTCTTGCTATGACTACAAGTTGCTTTAGTACAGTGGGCCATTTGTTACCGAAAAGAAGCGAAAAATGTTTACTCTTTGTTTTGACACATTCATTTAGGTATATTTTTCGTTATACCAATGCTCTGAATATTCTAAAGCTTTTGAAGCGATCTTATGTCCGAAAATGTGAAACAGATCAGCAGACATCAAATTTTGTAATTAGTCCTAAACCGGTTTCCGAGACAAACATACATCCTCTATGATCACTAGCTGCAGTCACTGATGCACTATCGTAAACTTTTGTTATCCTACTCTCTTATATAGTTTTATCGTTGCGTTCAAACCATTTGGTGCTCTCAATGAAACCACTTATATCCGTTATGCATTTTGTATACAAGTTTTGTTGGCTGATGGGTTAAAAGAATTCTGTGTTGAGTTTTTGACAGAGCTGACCATTCACAGATTCATTTGGCCAACTCGTCTACTATTTCATAGCCGTAAATGTACTTGTAATCCAAATTATGGACAAGTGGAATTGACCTGACAGTGAGCTTAATAACTTATTACAATTGTTGACCACGCTAGCATTAATTCTTGGCGTCGACAGGGCTGGCAATGCTGGTTGCTTTCAGTATCCTCCTGTAGTTATTCAGACGAACTCCATGGGCATTCTCTATGCCAAGTATTCCGGTTGAAAGATGATGGCTGAGCTTTGGTAGACGAATAGAGATTGAAATGTCAATATCTTTGGATTGATCCATTGCGAAAGTAAAAATACAGAAACTTCAATTAAACTAATGTAGCATGTTTATTATCATTCAAAAGATTATCTCTTTTAAATATTGGCCGCGGCTACGTTTCAGAAGTCCATCCGTTGAGTCCCATTTTCGATGACTCGTTCGAGCATTTCGACTGGTAACTGACGAATGAAGGTCTGAATCGAAGCGGGATTGTCCGCGTAGACTTTTGGAAAAAGTCCAACATTGTTATAGCACATGATCTTCGTGGCCAATCGACCGGCCCAAAACATGAAATTATCTGTTCAACGAAGTATTCACCCAATAAATGTATTGACTGATCTTAATGTGTTGGAAGTGGCGCCATCTTTTTGAAACCAAATGTATCAGTAGCTTTAATTTCCGGCATGAAAAAACGGTTGTTATGGCACGATAACGGTCGCCAATGCCAGTTACGTTCCCACTGGCATCTTTTTTGAAATATGGATCGATGCTTCCACCGGCCTATGAACCACACCAAACCGTATCTTTTCTGGATGATATGGCAGCTCTTGAATCTCTTCTCATATCATAATCCCTTAGAGCGAAGCGATATTGCTTAGTAAGGTCTGTACTGAAGCTGTATTTTTTACGATTTCGATTTAAGATCTCGACGTAAAATGGGCCAAATCGTTCCAAACGTCAGTCCGAGTTGCGAACGCCGCTGACTCGAATTTCGTGTATACTCTCAGCTGCATACGTCTTCCATATTTTCTAACTGAAAAATACGTAGTCTATTCGGTCGAATATTATCCAATAATGAATGCTGAGTTTCATTATGCGCCGATTATGTTGACCTTGAGTTGAGCGAAGCGCGCGAAAAACATTCTTTATAGAACGTGAATTCTCGTAATAAAGTTGAGCGGTTTGTAAACGTTGTTCAAATGCAAGTTTTTCTATAATGAAATGCCAAATAATACTGAACAAAGATAACATGACAGCTTGACACGAATAACGCATGATCTGTCAAAAAACGGCTATTCAAAAAAGTACCTCTACTTGGATCACGTTTTAATTTATACCTTTTGCTATTGTCGTTCGTCATTTTTTAATAAATTTAATATGCAAATTGGTCTCTCAAAGTTTGGTATATCGCCCTGAAATTTTGCATACAAGCTTTTTCTTCAAGAAGTTGCTCATTTGTCGGTTCAGTCGATATCGGATCCCATAGCATAAGCTGCCATACAAACTGAACGATCAAAATCAAGAAAATCTTTTTATACTTTTTATTATTTTATGCAATATACAATGCGCCTGTCAAGGGTATAGAAGTTTAGTTGAACACATGCATCTTATTTTAGTCATGCTTAAATTTTTTTTTTTAATTAAAAATATCGCAAAATGGCCCACTATGCATCGCCCTCAACAGCAATTCGAACCACTTGTGCGCTGTAAAAGATTTTCGTTTTTTGTTTTTGCACCACAATCAACAACCACAGATTGGAATGTATTTATGTGAATATTCATTAATGCCGTTCGCGTATTTAGCGCTGCGCCGATGTGGCATTGTGTATAGCACACATGATTTGTGCAGCGAAGCGCTGGTGGCAACTTGCTGAAGTTGTCGCTGTAATTTGTGCGGCGAATGCGTGGGCGTCTGCGGCGGGGCTGCGGCACGGAGCGCTCAAGTCAAATGCCATTTAAATCATTCACAATTGATTGCTGATGTTTGTAATTGTGGCATGCAATTGTGTGTGTGTGTGTGTTGCAGTTGTTGCTCTTGCTGTCATTACGCTGCGACTTTCGATATGCTGCGCTTGAGTAGAGCGTAAAGTAGACAGTCACAGTTGTGGCATGCAACAGTCGCTTTGGCAATGCTGCATTTGTGCGCATTTTTGTGGCATGCAACATTACCGGCAATGCATTGCAAATTCCACTAACTTTGTATTTATTGCTTTTGTGCAAGAATGTTGCTGTTTTTTGTTTGTTTTTGCTTTTATGCACGCCACCACTACCTACCGAGGGGCATGCACCACATGCCCAATATATGAGCTGCACTTAAAATTCCAATAAATAATCGCTTGCCACATGCAACCGACCGATTAAAGTGCTGCTAACGCACTAAAATTTATTGTTGGCTCATTGCCGCTTTGCGGAAGAGACGCACAAAATTGCAATGAATGCATTAAACCAATAGGCAGCGCAATTGCAAGTAGCTAACTGTATCCGCAGTGGCTACAATAGCCAGCTGACCGCTCATAATGACTTGCGTTCGAGCAGACTAGCAACACATAACTTTTTGTTGCTGTAAAGTCATGTGTTGCAACTGTAACAATGAACTTCTGTTGCAGCGGTTCTGTGGAGAGAGTGTTAATGGAGTGGCGTGTGGTAGCGGTGTTGTGGCAACGATAAATTGGTTTGCTAATTTATGCCAGTTGTTTGTTCGATTCGCCACTTTCCAAGGTTTTGTAAATCGCAGATAAGTTATAACAGGTAACACTGAAATTAAAAAGAATATTGGCGAATAGTAAGTCGACGGGGTTCTAATCGAGCTGTACAAAACTGTCGAAAGGTATTAAATCGAGGAGAATTGCTATTTATAAGACTGCTTGATAAACGTGAAACCTTTCCTGCACTGTTGTCGATTTTCATTTCAATACTAGAAAAATTATGAACACTACTCAAGACGGCCGAATATAGATGGGAAAACCGTAACAGCCAATCCTTTGAGGGTTAAAAAGGCTACTCGAATTATTGTAAGAAAAATCAGCCTAAACGACCTTGGGCCGACAGCTCATTTGTTAAAAATAACCAACCATGGAAGCAGCGGCAGGCCAAAGCTCACTGAGAACTAGAGAGCCAAAATCTAAGCCATGATGATGATAATTAAATTCCGAATGACTTCTCACTGACTTTATTTATTATCAAGCAATCGCTTTGTGAATTCCATTTTGTTTAGAGCCGAAATCGAGTTAGAAAGTTGCACTGGAAAAAGAAATAGAGCTTTTCTGAAGATCGAACGAGCTAACCATATTGTTAATTACAACTCTCCGCTTGTGTATTGTATAATAAAAGACATGGATTTCAGTACTCTACTGAAAATGGATATAAGTGAAGATGTCTTTGATAACTCATGGTTTTATCTAAAACCAACCTCTAAGAGTACCATTCTAATAGCGTTGGACTTGTCACAAACCTTCGATAATGCAAATTACACAACGTTATTATAGGATACTGAAAAACCTTTGCTTTTTCGAGAGCTGAAGAGATGAATGATGATCTGATTGGTGGTCGATCATCCATACTTTTTCGTGGTCAAAGTGAGGAAGAATTGAACAGGTGGTCCCGCAGAACGCTGTCCTCTTCCCGCCACTGTTTAGTTTCTACATCTCGAAGCTGCTTTCTCCACCAGAGATAATTTTGATTATCTCGTATGCTGACGGTTGCACGATAATGATGTCGGGCACTGGAGCTGGAGCGATGACAAGCGCTGGAAAATACACGCTTATCTCATGGACCTTACTCGCAGTTCACTGCAAGGAGCCTAAAATTCTGCACTGCTAAGTCATACAGATTAGAACTCAAAATTTTTGCGGATGAAGTTAATACCGCGGCGGCGAAAAACCTCTAAACTTTGCAAATTACATACGTTTGATAGTCTGTACTTCTTCTCTTCGTACATGGCAGCGATCAGTATAAATACATACATATGTATAATAGACCAAAATAAGATTCTCAGGTCGCTAGCTAGCAGCGTCTGCGGTGCGGAGAAAGAAATGTTCTTGGCCTGGATGCAGGAGAATTCAACTGAAGAAAATTATTCAGTGTCCCTTAGCAAACACCTGGTTAGTGAGGCCTCAATACTTCCGGTTGAAAGGCACAATGCATTCCTCTCCAATTTCAAACAAACATGATTTCGGACTGAATTAACTTCAGATATGTACTGATCGTCGTTCTTAGCGGAGTTATCAGCACTTTCATCGACTCCTTCCCAGTCTACACACCACCAAATGTAAACCGTGAGCGGCGGTCACTTTTCATCACCAGTAATCATTCGCTTCAGAAAGCAATCCAGTTTAGTTCAGCAACGTTTACGATGGAAATGCGGTCTATGAAGTTTTTTGAGTCAACACGTGTGACACCCATTCATTGAGCTCCTTTTATGTCCAGCATTATTTATGTGCTAACAAATGGTTTTGTATGCCATGCTTAGCTCTTGGTCGGAGCTTACAATTTCCAATATTTTATGGATATTTTCGAAAATCCGACTTACCATATAGAACGTTCCACCTGCGGGTACGGGGGGACCCCCTCAGGGTTTGGGGGGGAAACCGAATATACCCGCGGTAAGGCATGCCTGTCGTAAGAGGCGACTAGGATCCTGGCCACCAGTCCAGGGCTGTATGGAAGCTCAACTGGTCGTAGCTTCGGCTACAAGGCCATACCAAAGACTTTAACCTGGTACCACGGGAAGCAGTAGCCCATGGAGTTCGCTTCAGTCTGCTCATTGGGTTTGGCCCTTTGTGGAGATTCGTGGTGGCTGTGGTTAAAACCCAAATCGCGGGAAGAACTGACTTTGTCAGTCGAATGTGGAGTTGCATTGCAACCGGGTGCCGGACCCAAAGTACGGCAGAGGTTTTAGATGGGCCTCGAGCCCTAGCAAGGTGGTTAGTGTGTCCATGCCACACTGCCGATTGGTACTGAAAATGTTTACCTAGTTTTCAGGGCGCTGATCGACGCATTGTATTGATCCGTTGTGCTTTTGAGCACCGTGGAGTTAAGCTGTCGACAGCATGATCCCACGTTAAACACAATCAGACGTTATCATATAGAACGCGAGATACAGATAACAAAGGTCATCTATTGGAAAAGATAATAGAATTTTTTACTACACCTAATACTTCATACTTTTGTATATGTACCTCCCACGTGACCTAAGAATAACTCATTATTTTTATACTGTCTTTGCTCTATACTGCCGTTTCCACGACAGTCGGTCTAAGTAATCGGAACGAACCCGGATTTTTTACCCGGTCAAGGACTGTCAACTCGGCAGAATTCTGCCGCTACAATAACAATGTGTACTGATTTAATAGTAATCTGAGAACTTTATACTATTGAAATCCGGTGTGTGATAATACTTTTTTTATATTTACGTATAAAAAATATGAAAGCACCTTCAATATAATTGAATACAGTTCTGTGGAGCGGGGAATTTTAGCTTTTACTTTCCTACAATTTTAATTTCGAGCTTACTTATGGCCAGCCAACTACCGCAGTGGGCCGCTTCCTGCATCCGTTGCTCTTTCCATAAGCCCGAAGAGACCACTTCCACGCGCTATGCGCACCTCGCCGCAGGCAATTTTGGGCGGCAATAACAAAAAAGTTTACAAAAACAGTAAACAACAACGAAAATAATTTACGAAGTTGTTTAAAGTAGAATGAGAGTGGCCGAAAAGTGTGGGAAGGGTAGTGCGGGCTAGAAGCATGGGAGAAGCAGCGTAAGCGAGCACAACTTCGGCCGCAGGCGAGCAATTTTGATTTGTACAAACTTCTTTACTTGAGACAGAGAGGCTGGCGAATGCAGGGAACGGAAGCTTTTTGAACAACAAAGTTTTATTGCAATAAAATAACTGTTTGTGTAAAAGAAAAAACATGCAGGCAAAAAATTATTGCGCAAATGAGGTTATGTCTTTGAAGAAAATACAATTTGCAGGGTAATTAAGTAATTCCGTTGAATAAAATGTGAAAATTAAAACAATAACAAAAGCAAAGTAGAATTTTTTGCAAGTCGAGACAATTATTCCCTTATTGTTTTTGTTGTGTTTTTTTACTTTCCTGCGCTCATCAGCTGCTGCTGTGAGTTACAAACGACTTTTTGCCAGCTCATTTGCTTTATTGCACATTTTATTACTTTATTGCACCCAAAGGATAAATTCATAAATTCACAAATGCAACAAAAAAAATAAACCAAAATGTAAACAACAACAAACACATTTGACTTCACTTGCTGCTAAGCAAAGAGACAGCCAGTCAGCAATTCATTGCTTGTCAGCAGCAACAAAGTGTGCAACAACAACATAATAATTATAACTACAACAACTTCAGTGCCATTAACAACAACTAGACATGCAACGGCACATTTCGCAGCTTCTAATTATTATCAACATTTAAACGGCGCACACAGAGTGCAAAGTACGGCTAGAATATTCTCAGCATCCACACATACACGCACACTCGTGCGGCTCGTGGCGCTGAATCATCCTCGTATGTACGACGCGACGCAATTGAGTTCCGCTGAAATTGCTTTGTTTACACGCACACATACATGCACTCATATAACACAGTGTAAATTGCTCATACGCCAAGTGGCACCAGCTGGGAAATGCTTTGCATACACAAATGCTTAAAAATACAACAACAAAGACAACAAGTATAGCAATTGTAGTGTTGAATTGGCAAATGTTTGATGTCGAAGCCTTTTTTGTTTGTGTATATTTTTTTATGATAAATTCACTAATGAAACGCGCATTAGGCTGGTCCTCTGAAAATTAATATAAAACATTTTTTTACATACAAATTTACTAAAAAAATTATATGATGGTGTTTTTTACATTTTTATTACTAAATAAATTTACATTAGTGTGGTTCTTAATTTTTTTAATTTTCTAAAGAAATTTTCATTAGGGTGCTTCTTACATTTTTATTACTAAAAAATTTACATTAGGGTAGTTCTGAAACATTTTTAATTTTCTAAAGAATTTTACATTAAGGTGATTATTAAAACACAAATCACTACTTTTCCAAGGCGTTTTTGGTTGTAGCGTCATTCTTAAATTTTAAATTAATACAAAATGTTCAATGCACTATGGAAATTTATATTAGAGCGGTTTTTAAAAAATTAAAGCGTGATTTTTTCAAGGTAGTTATGAATGGCTAGCCTTATAACGTGATTCTTAAAAACATCTATTTACTAAAAATTGTACATTTTGGTGGTTTTTAATATTTAATTACTTACGAATTAGCGAATGTAAACATTTTTATGCCCTAAACAGGGTATATTAAGTTTGTCACGAAGTTTGTAACACCCAGAAGGAAGCGACGAAGACCCTATAAAGTATATGTATAAATGATCAGTATGTTGAGCTGAGTCAATTTAGCCATGTCCATCTGTCCGCCTGTCTGTATATATACAAACTAGACCCTCAGTTTTTAAGATATCGTTTTGAAATTTTGCAAACGTCAATTTCTCTCCAAGGAGCTGCTGATTTGTCGGAACTGCTGATATCGGACCATTACTACATATAGCTGCCATACAAACTGAACGATCGGAAAAAAGTTCTTGTATGGAAAACTTTCGCATTTGACGTGGTATCTTCACGAAATTTGACATGGATTACTGCTTAAGGTAATAACATAATCTCCAAAAGAATTGTTCAGATCGGCTTACTATAGCATATAGCTGCCATATAAACTGAACACATAGTTACTAAAAGAAATGCACCTGTGAAGGGTATATTAGCTTCGATGCTGCCGAAGTTAACGTTTTTTTTTGTTATATTCACAATTAAGTACCACCCTAATACGGTGTGTTTATATGAAGCTGTAGAAATATTGCCACACCAGCGTTCTCATCGTTCAAATTGAATTTCAATTGAATTGTTTTGTATAACAATTGAAAATCGCTATTTGCGCTTACATACACATATATGTACCCACGTACATATAAATATAGCTGATAATAAATATAAATTATAGCATTTTTTTGGTGTTGATTCGTTGAAAGCTCAAAGTGGGTTTTTATGAAAATATTTCTGCTTTTTCTTGCTTGGCCTTCTGCGATAGATCTAGTTTATGTGCTTATGTTTTTATAATAAAGTATGTACATATGTGTGTTTTTAATATTTTATAAAGTAATTGGAAATAAACGAACGGTTAACAGGTCTGAAGTCCAATAGTCCAGTAATGAACCACGAGAAGCCTGCGGAACTCATACCCGTTCCTATTCGGCAGTTATTGAGAGTGAAGTATCTATCCTAACAAGCTAATCAGCCTTGTAGTTTCCTGCAATAACGTGTAGGCACCTAAACCAGTTTAGGCATATACATATGTACATAGTACATATCCCTTTATTAGTCTAGAGAGCACAGTTAGTGAGCTCAACGCTGATATCGCTGCCCCACTATCGAAATGGCTAGTCGCCACACTGAATGACCGGCTACCTTTATGGCGCTCACTTCCGCCTGGAAGACGCTGCAGTGGTCAGGTTGCCTAAAATTTGAGTTTACTTTTTTATCAACTCGCCCTTTCTAACACCCTTCTATCTTTGGTCCGACCCCTGGGTCTATCTTTGGATGAACAACAACAACAACCAACACGCCCTGTAAGCTTTGTTCCAAACGTAAGAAAGCCCACCGCCACTTTACTCCAGAGAGTCCTTCTTACCCATGACTCACCCGTAGGCATGGAAGCAGATAAATGATGACCACGCGTAGGCTCGGTGTCCTGGTAATACAATTCTAAGGCTCTATTTTCAATGACAGGTATCTAAAGACTGCACTGCAGCGCAACAGGTCTCGATATTAGGATGTCATGAAAGCTCCCTGTCTAAGCAGATCCGCATTCCTCCAGGTGATTGTAGAAGCGCATCGTGGATTTTGCACTTCCTAATGAATAACATCAGTTCTGTATTGCTAAGCTCAATAGTCTCTCCATTTTCAGCAGCCCAGTTGCTTACGATTCTAACGGTACTCCTCTTAAAGATTAAAAGTAATTTTATTAATTTTAATCTTTGACATTTACCATGCAGGAGTTCATTTTGACTTCTTTCTTCAAAAAATTTGTTACCTAGCGAGATATATGTATGTAGCAAAGGTTAGAAACCTCGCTTGATATATTCTTGCGAAAACTTTTAAAATCAAGCATCGACCCAACAAAGTTAGACCTCCAAGTGATCGAAAAACATAAAATTGGATTTGATAAAAATTAACATTGAAGTAATTGATTTCTTTTTATAAAAATTAAATAAATATTTTTTCAGTAAATTTTTTTTGTCTTTTAATTCGACATCCATTCTGTGGGATTAGAGAAACTTGTCGCTTGTTCTTCTTTATTTGCATTTTAAATGGTAATTTTCTTATTCTTTATGTCTCCCAGCAAAACATTAAGGGCAAAGACATTAACATTTGGCACTGCCACTGCCACACCGCTCGGTCAACACCCAACAGCGGAAGTTGTTACAGTTGGCAACGGTGAAACAACAACAACACTACAGTCATTTACCCAACCTCTACGCCTCTTCAAAGAGTTGCCAGAACATGAAAACGACATTTCGCATAAACGCGACCCCATTTAACCAAGCGCACAGCAGCAGCAACAACAACTACAACAACAGGAAAGTAAGTAAGTAGCAACGGCAATGAAGGCATTACAGCATCCATTCACTTCCTGCACGAGCAAAACCATCAACATTTTCATAATTACTGAATTGTAATTCACATGAACTTTTGTGCGTGCATAATCGTCTCAGAAGCAACAATAACAATGAGTGAAATTCGTTGTACGAAAAAGTAGTAAGAATGAGCGCAAAGTAAATATAAAAAAGTCTGAAAAGCAAAGTGAAAGAAAGAGCAAAACAGAAAATATTTAGAGAGGAAAAAAAAGAAATAAAAGTTGTATAATAATTGCATGAATTTGGTTGTTGTTGTTGTTGTTGTAACAATTTCTGTCGTTACTGTTTTTGTTATGGAAGGTTGAAAAACATTTGTTGCTATTATTGCCGTTGCTGTTTTTGTTTTGTTTTTATTATTGTTGTTGCTGTTTTGTTTTGTTGTTGCTGCTTTGTTTTGTTGTTGCTATTTCGCTGTTACATAATATTTGTATTTTTTGTGTCGCTGTTTGGTCGTTGTTGTTGTAGTTGTTGTTGTTGTTGTATTATTTTATTGTTGTTGTTGTTTTATTATTTTATTGCTATTGTTGTGTCATTTTATTGTTGTTGTTGTATCATTTTATTTTTGTTGTTGCTCATAATTTTCATTTGTTGCTCCATTTCATTGCTTTTACAACAAACACACGCATACACACGCACCCATTCACCATCATACTAACAACAGCAAGAAGTAATCATTTTGCACAATTTGTGAAATACCTTGCATTTGTTGTTGTTGTGGTTTAGCTACACAGCGTCGAGTGCGTACTGGAAAACTCTTAGTGAAATTCATTATTGAAATTAAAATTTTGCAAGGTAAAAGTTTATGTGCGGTTTACGGACATACATACATATGTACATATCTATAAACATACCTATATTAATATACATACATATGTATATATGTATCTATGTACATACATATGTATACATATTTGTATATAGACATATATTCCTATACTTCATATATACTATATACATACATACACATCTTCAACATGAACAAATTTATTTATGAGCAAACTCAACTCTAAATAATGAGCTATGGTCCCAGCCAGCAGCCTTCGCCGGCTGCCCTCCAGCTATAACAGTGTCTATGCTTTTCCGTCGGATATAACGGTAAGTGCATATATCCGCTGCGTTTGCAAGAAAGTGTGGTGCATTTATGGCAAGGATTAATGAATTGCGAAAAGTTTTAACAAAGTTGCAACAACAACAAACTTTGAATTATGAATATTATTATTGTATTTGTTGTTATTGTTTTTTATGCCGTGCCACTCCTAATGGCCAAGTAGATTGCGAGGTGAAAGGATGAAATTCGATTTTTATTTACTTTTACTCGTTTATTAACATAATCATGCATAGGGTAATTTCGCTTTACCGTTCACATATACATATATACATACAAGCTTATAAATATATGTATTCACCGCAGAGGACATCGGCAAGAACCGCCATTCACTTTCGAATTTCAACTTTAAAATGCTAAATATGCGACATACATATGTGCTTACGTACATACATACATATATGATATCTACGGCTGTTTGTTAGAGAGCTTAAATCGAATTAGGCTAAAGTGGTTATGTTGATTTATAGTAAGGATCTGATATACGAGGATCGTACCTTTATATGTAAGTATCTACTTTGTGATAAAACACAATTCTGTGACTCAATCGCTCTCGTTTCCAATCGATATATTCTGGTACACAACTTTACGCTTTCAAAATGACAAATTTAAACTTTTTGATTAAAAGTAGCTTTCGGACGGAGCTTTGAATAGAATAAGCCTAATTATGCTATAACATTAAACTTTTGAAAAAACATTTTTTCTCAAATTATCATCGGCATTTAAACTGGCGATCAAAAGAACTAAACGCGACATAACGGGTGAATGAAGTAGAGATACTTTTTTCAATAGCCTTTTCTCACAGATCACTAGTGAACGTAGAGAGTCGATTCGGCGCTGTTCGCAGCAACTTGGACTGACGTATGGAACGACTTGGTGTATTTTACGTGGAGATCTTAAATTGAAAAGGTACAAAATACAGCTTGTTGAAGAACTGAAGCCGCTCGATCTTCCCAAGCGGCATCGCTTCGCTTTATAGGCGCTTGGAAAGATCGAAGAAGATCCGATGTTTGCGAGCCAAATTTTGTTCCATTTCTGGCTCAATGGATATATAAACCAGCAAAATTACCGCCTTTGAGTCGAAGAGTCACCTGAAGAGATTCAAGGGCTGCCATTTCATCCATAAATACACCAGTTTGGTGTGGTTTTTGGGCCAGCGCAGTCATAGATCCATATTTCTTCAAAAACGATGCCGGTGAGAATGTAACCATCAATAGCTATCGTTATCGCGGCATTATAACCGACAACATGATGCCTGAAATTGAAGCTCGTGATCTCAAACAGACGGCGCCACTTCCTACACATCGCTTCAATCAATGGATTTATTGAGAGAATACTTCGGTGAGCAGATAATTTCAAGCCTTAGGCCGGTCGATTGACCACCAAGATCGCGTGATATCACACACTTTTTTCAGTGGGAATATGTAAAGTCTAAAGTCTATGCCGGCAATCCCGCTTCAATTCAGACCTTAAAGCAAAACATCACGTTTGTCATTCGCGAATTACCAGTCGAAATGCTCAAACGTGCCATAGAGAATTGGACTCAACAGATGAACCATCTGAGACGTATCAGCGGAGAACATTTGAAAGAAATAATCTACAAAAAATGAATGCCAAAGTGAGTTCTGTCGAATGATAATAAACATTATTCATTAAATTAGAAGTTTCTGTGTTTTAGCTTCGAAAAAGTAGGGAACCTCGAAATGGATCACCCTTTACGTTGCATTCTTATAAAACTTTTAGACAGTATCTCGATGAATAATTTCGACTCAACGTCGGTTCGATTCCATATCCATAAAAATCTGGTGAGTAAATTCAAAATGAGAGATGATGGACTAAGTTTTTGCCCTTACATATGCCGCAGTTTGATAGCCGTGTGGTATTAAGTGCTCGAATTGTGGTATTTTACTCATTCTTTCATAGAATATGACTTACTACTTTCTAGATTATTTTGAGATTCTAAATGGATCCCTTAATGAGGTCAGACATGTATAGTGGAGGAGGGGAAAAGCTCATTATATAGATGTGATAGTTAAAAGCTATTTTAAGCTTAGAATAATAGATGCCTATATTCGAGATTCGTTGAGAAATATCGAATTAATATGACGAAATGACAATTTATAGTGGATAAAGAGGAAGAAGAAGAAGTATTAAACTCTATTCATTAGTAGTATTCATGTTGCTACGACAAATAAACCGGTCTTAATATTGCAAATAGGGATAAAGACAATAAAAGTACCAAATAATTAGAGAACGTTAGGATTTCAAAATTAGGGTCTGAATCATTATTATGTAAAGATGATTTCAATCAAAAAGAATGTGCAAAAAGGGCGACTTTGCTTTGTATATTGCTTAAAATAGATATGAGAGAGAGAGAGAGAGAGAGATCCTCTGAAACTGCAATGAGGCTCATTGCAAACACTTATTGTGAAGATAGAAACTCTAAACATGCCAGAAATGCTGATGAAGAGATTAATATTAGCCTGAACTATGAAAGTAAAAAAAAAATTGTGAAAATTTTCTAAAAGAAAATTTAGAGGGAAGAGAGAAAAAGTGATAATTATGATTTTTTTCTAGAGCAAAGTGAGCTACGAACATCGGTGGAAGATTTCTGGAGTCAAGGATTGATTTATGGTTGTGGTGGGTCTGTAACTAACATATTAGATGCAAAGTTCTGAATATTGATTGGGAAAGTGGATCGATTGCGGAGAGGCAGTGCGGCACACAAATTTAAAGAAATAGCGAATATTTTGTAATTTGTATAAAGAAATTATTAAAACTTAATGCAGAATTGAGCAATTTATAGAATTTTTCGCATTGGTCATTACGTTCATAACATTTTAAGAATTTTTGAAATGCTCAAATGTGCCGCACATAACGGCGCTGTCACATTTTGCTGCAAGCAAACTGTCTATCTGTCTGCGAGCTGCGCTATCACTGTCGGAAACACGCTGCGAACCGCGTTGCGGCGCTTGCCAAGTAATTCTATGTCAGCGACGAAGTAAAAATAACACGAGAATTAACACAACCGAGTTGGCGCGCATGCAGCATAACCGATGTGGCAAGTTAGCAAAGTGCCAAATCGTGTTGCTGCCACACTTTGTGTCGCGCTGTGCATTGGCTGCAACGCTGCTTTGCTCGTGTGTCAGCTTGTTGTCATTCCAGACACACCGCGCCGCCAATCCGTTTCGCAGAAATACACTTGCCAATGCGACGGCAAGCGTGGCAGTTGTATACATATGAGTGGCACAATGTGTTGCATGCAACAGGCTGGCAAGCAGGCAGCAGCCGGCAATATGTAGCTGCTTGCCACTTGGCAGCAGGAAATGATCTTACAGCAACTGATTGCGAATAGATATGAATGCAAGCATGCGAAAAATATATTTGCAGAAATGAATATATCTATGTAAGATATGTTATATACATAAACATGTATTACACTATGATTCTAAGTTTCCAGTTACACCTCAAGTATACCCTTACCTTCTCTAAGCTTCCATTGCTGCTTCTTTGATTCTATTGCTACAATTTTCACCATTTATATACTTTTCACAAGCTAACATAATATATAGATTTGTAGGTATGTAAAAATATGATATACATACATACATATATACAAATCTTCTGAGAAAGTTCATCTGCTTGACCTCGAGTCGACTCCTTAGACTCTTTTCATTTTCCTCTCTCACTTATTAAGCCGATGACTGACCAAAAAGCTTTTAAATGTACGACTAAATATTAAGCAAATGGACTCCGTTACTTTGAAAAACCTATTACTTGAAGTTGTAAAGACACGTACTCTATTAAGGATTCCTCTTCTGGAAGAATCGCGCTTTTGAAAGTATTCGTGGTATCAAATGAAATCCTATAATCTTTGATTACTGATATTTCATACAACAAAGACCATATCCCAGTAATCTTCTGGCTTTACTGGAAAATAAGGATAGATAAGGTTGCGTTAGATCGAAAAGACTGGTGCAGATCTATTACAAAGCAGAGGCAATACTTAAAACTGTAAGTATTTTTAGGGCGCGAGGCGAAAAAATGTAGCCTCACTTTACACAAACAATACAATGCACAAATATCGACTTGTTGTGGGGAACGGGTTTATTAAGGGGGTATTCTGGTCTAGAAATTAATAAACATCGATTTTTTTTTTTATATTTTCAAAGTCTAACTATTCAGGAATATGAGTACAAGAGGATTTTTCAAAATTCAAATTATTTTCGGAGATATAGGCATTTTTCTGGCCCGGCATCCAAACTGGTTCGGCCGGAACTAATCGAACAAAAGACATTACGCGAAACTTTAAACGCGTTTTCTCAAAACTGACTTTTTCGGAACGATACCCACGATTTCTCAGGTTCTACTGGACCGATTTACTTGAAATTTTTTATAGAGTCTTTTTTATAGGCTTGTCTATGGTTGGAACCCTATCCCCAAATTTTTATTTTTATTATTTTTAAAAAATTCGAAATAGTCAGAAAAAGTGATCCAAACAAACTTTTTTTTTCAGGCAGTCGCCATTTTGTGAAACAAAATGTTTCCCACTTTTCCGTAGTTCCGGCCATTGCGACATTATCCTAGATTAATATTTTTTGTTTTTTTGTTTCAGATAACTAGGAGGGTTAAAATCATGGGTATCGTCCCGTGGAAATTTTTAGAGACCCCCCACTTCGACAGCTCATAATTTTTGAAATTTTTTACTTTTTTTAGTTTTTAATTTTTTTCTGTACTCTTCTAAAATTAACAAATAACTAGTAAAAAAATGGATGGTAAAAATATTAATTGCCTTTTTTTTTACGACACCTTAAATATTACCTGAAATTCATGCTTCTAGACCAGAATACGCCCTTAAAGTTCAGGCTCTTGAAACCTGCTTTAATTAACATTCGAAGTGTCACTGGAAATATCATATATCTGGTCACATCTTATGGTATAACGTTTGCTTTGACATTGATTTGACTCACTTTTAAACTGTTTTGGGTAACTTGTCTTCAGAAGCTCTTGATTTATATTCATACTATAGAAGTCAGTTCGTCCATTCATAGGGTTAGATGTGACAGATATGACAGAGCTCTTCATAACAGCTTTTGGGGCAAAAGGGATCATATTTCAGTGGGAATTTTTAATTTACATTGAAAGGGTACTCGGAATGATGATGAGTATTAGTTATAAGCAACCTTATATCTCGCATTCCGTAGATATACGAATATGAAGAGCTTAACGATTATTATGAAAAAGCCAGATAGCTTTTAAGAACTAATATATAACTTCATTTCATACATATATTGAAAGAGAGAGCGTAACTACACTCAGGTTAAGTAAAGCAGAATTTACACACAATCAGTTTCAGGAAACGGACAGCTTCTAAAAGAATAAGTTTGAAGATATGTTTCAAGAGGTTATCAGTGTCATCTGGGAACTTGCAGAATGCAGGATATATGACTAAGATGTTAGGATATAGTCCAAATAATTCGAAATTCTCATTGTTCAAACTATAGGCAAATCTAGCAGAAATATATATTACGGAAAACATTTTTAGACTTCGGGGAGTATAACGTCCGCTTGTAAATTAGTACTCTTAATACCAACACAATCGTTCTTTTATGGCCAAATAACAACATTTGTGAGGGATAGTTCTATGAGTAGTTGAGTTTTTCCTAATTGATTATTTGTTATAGTTTCCAGTTGCGTGCTATAAATTTTTCTTAAGCTAATTGCTCGCTGATTTGTATAATTATTTCTAATGCCTACCCAATAACCAAACTTGCGAAGATTGTCTTTTTATAAACGTTTTGGCGAAAAAAGCAGGAGATTTCAAGAAAGTAGGCACGGTACATGGAAATGCATTCGCATAAATTGAAAAAAGATATAAATAGCAGTAAAAGCGAGTGTGTGGCCAAAGTTGGCTTTGCGGGTGAGTTCGCAGTCATGTTAATTAGACACTTAATGCGGCTGTGGAATGGAGGCGGAATGCGGAAATTTGCGACTGAAAATGTTTTTATTGCCAAAAGCGGGATATGCAGAAATAAGAGATATGAAAAAGTAAAAGACATGAAGAAATAAAAGATATGTGAATGAGATTTTTTCTTGAAAGTGTAATGTTCAGAATTTATGTATCTAATATGTACTTCAATGTAAATTTTCATTATTCTATGAGAAAATGTTTTCAATCAAATTCAGTCACTCAACTAAAAAAAAATTGACCAAATACAACAAAAATTATTCAGTGCAAGTCAATGTGTCCCATTTAAGGGGGTATTCTGGTCTAGAAATTAAAAAAAATCGAAAATTTTTTTTTATATTTTCAAAGTCTAACCATTCAAGAATACGTGCACTAGAGGATTTTTCAAAATTCAAATTATTCTCGGAGATATAGGAAATTTTCTGACCCGGCATCTAAACTGGTTCGGCCTTAGACTTAAGACTGCAAACAACTTTACGCGAAACTTTAAACGCGTTTTCTCAAAACTGACTTTTTCGGAACGATACCCACGATTTCTCAGGTTCTACTGGACCGATGTACTTAAAATTTTTATAGAGTCTTCTTTATAGGCTTGTCTATGGTTGGAACTAGCCCCATCCCCAAATTTTTATTTTTATTATTTTAAAAAAATTCGAAATAGTCAGAAAAAGTGATCCAAAAAAACTTTTTTTTTCAGGCGCCATTTTGTGAAAAAAATTTTTCCCACTTTTGCGACATTATTCTTTTTTTTTTTGTTTTCAGATAACTAGGAGAGTTGAAATCATGGGTATGGGTATGTGTATGGGTATGGTGGAAATTTTTAGAGACCCCCACTTCGTCAGCTCAAAATTTTTGAAATTTTTGAAATTTATTACTATTTTCAGTTTTTAATTTTTTTCTGTACTTCTCTAAAATTAGCAAATAACTAATAAAAAAATGGATGGTAAAAATATTAATTGCCTTTTTTTTACGACACTTTAAAAATTAGCTGAAATTCATGCTTCTAGACCAGAATACCTCTTTAACTAATATCAGAATTTTCAAACATACGGATGACTTTACTCCATGTGATTGTATATAAGGTACTTTAAGAAACCCAGGGAACTTTTTTAGTACGTGGTATTGGCAAATATACATATGTAAAATAATATATACATACATATATAAGTTTTACCAGCATCTGAAGGAATTTCCCGGCCTTTCATCATTGCAAGTTGCAAGAGTGTAAAATATTCGGTTGCACTCGAACTTAGCCCTTCCCTTTGTTTTATTTGTTTTATCTGCTTCTCGTCAATGCTGCAAGATTCAGCCAAAGAACTTAAATCATTTAAGTTAAGTTCTCTGATTCAGCACATTACGAATCAGTCAATCTTAATTCGTCTCTCTTGAAATTTTTACTCCGAAACTGAAGTTTAATATAAACAAAGAACCCTAAAGTAATGAACGTCGATTCCCCCTTCAATTGAAATCCAGATGTTTACGCTACCAGCTGGTGGATTTTATTTATAAACATGTCAGATATGACAGAGTCAACATTAAGCGCTAATAAAATTCGGAACTTTAAATAAACATGTCAAAGTTTTTAATACAAACTGAACGAATTTCATCTTGACTCGTTCCAGAATATCGAGGGCTTAATATTATGTATAGAACTCTAGAAAAGTAAATAAATCGCATATGATATGCTTGCAACTAAAGGCTGATCCAAATGAAGGTACTTTTTTTTCTAGCCCATTTTTGAAAAGACTTGGCCTTAAACAAAGTTTACAAATCCTTCAACTTTATTATGAAAATTCACGTTCTGAAAAGAATGTGTTTCGCGCGCTTCGCTCAACTTGTGGTGAATATAATCGGCCTATTGAGCGCACTATTCGCAACACCAACACTTATCATGAGATCCAACATTCATTATTGGATAATATTCGACCGAATAGACCATCTCTAGCACGTAGTGAAAAAATATAGCAGCCGTAGCTTAAAGTGTACACGAAGAGTCAATTCGACGCCGTACGCAGCAACTAGTGCAAGAACTGAAGGTGTTCGACATTCCCAAGCGACCGCTTCTCACTCTATGAGCTTTTGAAAAGTTCCGAGAATATCCAATATTTTGCTTAGCGTTGAAGCCCATTTCTGGCTAAATGGATATATAAATAAGCAGAATTGCCGCATTTGAGACGAAGAACAATTTGAAGAGATTCTAGAGCTGCCGCTTCATCCAGAAAAAGCTACGATTTAGTGTAGTTTGTGACCGTTATCGCGCCATGGTAGCCGACTATTTGATGTCTGAAATTGAAGCTCGAGATCTCAACGACATTTGGTTTCAACAAGACGGCGCCACTTCCCACACATCGCATCAATCAATAGATTTATTGAGAGAACAATTCGGTGAGCAGATAATTTTACGTTTTGGGCTGTTCGATGGACCACCAAGATAGTGTGATATAACAACGTTAGACTTTTCTTGTATGGATATGTAAAGTCTAAACTCTATACCGACAATCTCGATTTGATTCAGGCCTTGGAGCAAAACAACATGCGCGTTATTCGCCAATTAGCAGTCGCATTATTCGAAAGAGTCATATAAAATTGGACTCAATGGCTGAACCATCTGAAACGAAGCCGCAATCAACATATGAAAGAGATAATCTTCAAGAAATAAATGACAGATAAAGTTCTTTCGAATAATAATAAGCATTCCCCATTAAATTTGAAGGTTCTGTGTATTTTCTTCAAAACATAGGGCACCTCGAAACAGATCGCCCTTTTTAACCCTGTATTTTTTGTAGGTTAGAAAGCTGAGTAACGCAAATGAAAGGAAAAGTTGATCTAAACATTGAACAAAGATAATTTTTTAGTAATTTTCTAAATATTTATTGTTTCTTAAGTCTTTCTTCGAAGCAAACTCTCTAATACTCAATAATTATTACTTCAAGAATGCTCGCTTAGTCCAATCTACTCACACATAATTGACACTTTGAAGCTTGCAAGCTTCACAAGTTGAGATTGTGTTGTTGTGAGGCCTAGTTTCCATACAAATTGCCACTTACTTACAACTACATACACACATGCTGCTAACGTAGGCTTGGTGTGTTGTTTATAGCATGCTGTCGGTTTAAGCCGCATATGTGACTTCGTATTTGGCCACTGTGACGTAACATGCGTCTAATTATAAACACCAAGTACGTAAATTGAGCGGCAATTTGTTGCGAAATGTCAAAACGTCACCAGCCAATTAGTTGACGACTGCAGTGACTTATGTGTGTGAATTTACACCGTGTAACAAAATAAAAAAATTAAAAAATAATTGAATGGTGGGAAATGCATCAACAATTAGCAAACGCTGTTGAATAAATAAACAATGGCATAATATTAGAAACACACATACACATGTGGCGTCAATATGAAATACAAATGTTCGTATGTAAGTTTATTCATGACACAGTTTCAATGACAACAACAGCACCCACCGACAGGTCGCAGTCAACCATTACGACTCCACCTCAGCCAAGACGCTCGTCAATGCACCGTGCTGACCGTATGTTGCGCCGCTCCACACATGCAACTCGAGGTGATGTTGAATATTTACAGCAACAAAAACAGCGACTGCCACTACTTCATTTGTACGATGATTTTTACCATTGTTTATTATTTATCCAATTCACATAACCCTGTACTTATGTACATATGCAACTCTGATTACACACATATGTACATAAGTACAAATACAACTCTGCATGTAGCTACATACATATATGGTATATGCATTTTCCTTTCAAGTTATATGCCCCACATGCACCCATATGACTGTTGCATCGCTTCGTATGTCCAATGGAAAACATGCGGCCGACGCGCAATTGACAATTGTTTATTATTGTTGTCTATAACACACATATACATACATATAAATAAACACGATTTGAAATCACATTATGCATTTTTTACAATTTTTTTTCAGAGCAAGAGTTTGTTTTTGTAATAATTTGATGGCTTCATTTCAAGCAATTATATAATGGATGCCTAGATGCAAATGTACATACTTTTGTACATACATATGTATGTACATAGTATGTATATAGAAAAACAGTATATGCAAACTAAATATATAGGGCAAATATATATATATATATATATATATGTACATACATATGTTTACATAAACAATTCATCAGCAAAAAAAATTTAACCGGAAAATCTGCAACCAAAAATAATTTTTCAAAACAATTTGAAAAAGAAAGTCTCTTCCGATTATTTTCAGAATGCCCAACCCAACAGGAACACCCTCCAGACAACATACATACATACTTATGTAGATTTTTAAAATACAAACTTGTAGATAGTGTTAAAATATAATTTTCGTATAAACCCCAAAAATTTGGTAAGGTCTTATCTTATACTATGAAGCGCTAAATAAGACGATTCATAATTCAATTATCGACTTTTGTAAGAAATTCATGTTACATTTCTGTTTTCATTTCAAATGTTTGTCAACAATTTGCAAATCCCGAAATAATCCCGAAAATTTCGGGACTTAAAATATCAAGATGCTATTTACTATTTCATTAGCATGTGCATATACCCACTTTAAAATAGTAAATAAATAAAAAAATATCTTTTCAATAACCTTGAAATTTATCTTAAAACAATTGAAAAATACCGACATTTTCCCCAGATAAAAAGCGCAAATCCAGAATCCACATACTTATACTCGGAATCCACATTATAATTTATATGAATTTGCATTTGATCACTTCAAAACATATTTATGCCATCAAGCCTGAAAATTATCTGTTAACAAGTCGCAAATTCCAAAATAATCGCGAAAATTTCGGGACTTAAAATATGGGGATATAATGAATTATTTCATTAGCATGTACCACTTAAACATAAATTTTCTCACTGACCTTTAAATTTAATTTGAAAGTATCAGAATATTTAGTTTCAAATTTATCTCGTAACAAGCCGCAAATCCCGAAATAATGCTGATATTTTTAGGTTCAAAAATTGATAACTCGTATATATGAATATTTTAAAACAAACTTCTTTCATTAACCTTCAAATTTATATTGCAACAATTCAGAAATCGCGAAATAGTCCCGAATTTTTCGGTCCTGAAAATGTCGCGGACTTGGACATAACATCTCTAACTTTATATGAATGAAGTTTATAAAATTATCGAATCATATTTGTTCTACTTAGGCTCAAATTTAACTCGAAATAGTACACAAAACCCGAAATAATCCCAACATATTCGGGACACTGAATATCGGTTACACGTCATTTACATGTGTATGTATGTATGTATGTACATCTCCAGTATGTACGAGCAAAAATTTATATTAGTTTGATTTGTTTGAATAACTAACAAAAATATGTCCAAACAAATGCAAATCCCGAAATCTTCGGGACTCAAAATATCGGGATCCCGCAATTGACAGCTCTAATTTGCATATATACTAGTATATATAAACGCCTCAACTCCCTATCTTGTAAAAAGTCACAAATCCCGAAATAGTCGCGAAATTTCTAGTACCAAATGTATCACCTTGAAAGCATTTATATGCGCATTTACAAATTTTAAAACATACTTCTTGCAATAAATAATGAATATTGTAATAATTCACAAGTCTGCCAATAATTTGGAAAATTTCGTGGGTTGAAAATATCAAAATCCCGAAACCGACATCTCTAATTTCTATAAATGTACAATAATATATACTAAGTTCAAATTATGTTTGTTATACTAATCTCAAATATGTACATCAAGTAATATCAAAACTTGCAAACCCTAAAATGTACTGGAATCATAACATAAACTGCGATTCCATGATTTATGTAGTATGTACATATGTACATACATATGTATGTATGGATATAAGTATATAGTATTTGCACAAGTATAAAAATTTTTATTACATTTATTTCAATACTCTTCAAAATTAGTGTTTAACAATTCAAAATCCCGAAATTTTCGGGATTAAAAATTCGGGATTCTATAGTTGACTTCTCAAATATGCAAGTATACATGCATAAACGCTTCAAATCATGTTTGTTCCACTAACCTTCAAATTTATCTCTGCGCGGTACTTCTTTATGTATTATATAACTACGTATGTATGTATATAACATGAATCTGTATGTATGTATGCATTTATAAATCCGTTTTATCTCTAAAAAGTTGCGGTTTTATTTCTTTGTTTCAATATCAAACACTTGTTGACTGCATTATTCAACGAGAGCAATTTCTTTCACCATTGTATAAAGTAATATAATGTGTAATGCTAAGAGTTGTTTGTATGTTAGTATGTATGCATTTACTTAATTTAAAATAATATTGAGTTTCAGCTTTGAATGTGGAATTATTTATTATTTCTAAGAAACACTGCCAAGTATCGTGCTTTTCTGAAACATTTCTTATCACTCAAATGCTTTTCTCCAGGAGAATATATAATAAATTACATATGTATGTAGATGTATGTATATTACTAACAAATATATTAATACCGAATAAAACTGACGGTACATACATATATGTACATATATATAAGTATATAAAAAAACGATATTTAGCTCTCAAAACGATTTAGCAATGCACAGAATTACTCTCCGGGGAGAGGTAAAGTCCATGGAATTTCAAGTGATTTTCACCGAAATAATAGCCATTGCCCCAAAGTAGGGTTTACCATCCCATATGGTCTATTGGCTCTATACAAGTATCATCCGCCACATACTAACATATGATGCGGTGGTATGGTGGATGGCATTATCGAGAAAATGAACCATTATGCCTCTAAATTAGGTGCAATTAACCTGCTTGCTGACGGATTACAGACGTAATGAAAACTAGAACAAAGATGAAACAAAGACTCTGTAGGTTATGCTCAATATGCATCCCATCCATATTCAAGTAAGTAAGATTTACGCAATGCTCACGATTTTCGACCGTTGGAATCAGACGCTGCGTCATCACGGGCATGGTATCCTACTAGACCTTGTTAATGAACTTGGGCTAGAATGGAAATACGACAGGAGATCTATGAGAAAGTAAGGGTGAAATAGGAACAGGTACGGGTCTTTTCTATGGTAATCCTTACACAGAAGATATCTTCAAATTAAATGAGTACAATTCAGTCTTTCAGGTTGAAATTGTGAGCGTAACGGAAGGTGCTTAGTGGGCCTCTGCTTGAACCAGCAAGACCACAAACCTTCTACTAGATAGCCAAGCGGCAATTAGGGTTATACGTCAATATCAAGTCTCACTGCGTTAGGATATGCAACCAGGCATTACTAGACTCTCAGTAACTCGGTTAACATTATATGGGTACTCGGTTCATTTAAGAATAGAGGGACATGAAAAGTCAGATGACCTGGCCCTGCTAATTATTCAGCTGGGGTGAACAAGAATCAGTTTTTTTACCAAATCTACTGAGTTGCTGGATAAGACTTATTTTGGTTACCATCCGGTAGCATAATTGGCCTAATGGTGGGTAAGTGTGGGCGCCTGTGGACTTGAATTTGAGAAGAGTTGCCAGTTGTTTAATTTATTTTTCCTAAAAAAGATAAACCTAACTAATCTAAATATTAAAATATGATCATAAAACTAAGGGGATTTAATACGGCCATTTCTATAGGATATACTTAAGGGAAGAGTTGCCACCTCTCTAAGTATTTCAAAAAATGGACGCTATCATTGGCTTATTGCAACATGAACTAAAAAGCTTTATGATGGTTAGACATTTCAGGCTTAGCGTCAATTATACACAAAGCTAAAAATTTGCATTTCTTAATACTAAACCACCGTTACAAAACAAAACAATAAACACATACCGGAAACTGAAGATTTTTTCAAAGAAATTCCTTCCGAGGCTTGTGGTTGTCATCATCATTTTATAAACTTCCATAAACCACTAAACCAACAAAAAACACTGCAAAAAATATGGAGCACCAGCGCACAAACACAAAAACACTTGGAGCACAGGCAAGAACAGCCGTTTCTTTTGTTAAATAAAGTGTTTGTTGGTTAAACACTGAAATTTTGGCGACTTACTGGAATACAAAAACAAATACAGCAGCAGATAAAAAAACACGAAAATGAAAACAATAAAAAACGAGTGATATTGAGGAGTGTGGGTTACGGTTTCAAACGCAGCACTGAGATTTTATTTTATTTTTTCAAGGGAATCGCGCAGTGCTACTTCAAAGGGGTGAACCGCGAGCTTTGCGAGGGTCACTTTAAGACATACATACGCAATTTTTTAAATTTTTTTTAAGATTTTTTTTTAATTTTTTTCAAGATTTTTTTTTAAATTTTTTATTTTGTTTCACTTTCTTAATTCTTTTGGAAGCAACAATAACAACTTTTTAGCAGCGTTAATGATTCGACCGATTTAAGAAGGAAATGGAACACACAAGATACATATGTACATACGCGAACGAAATACATACATATACATATATACGTTTGTTTATATGCAAGTATATGTGTAAATCACCGGTATATTTTGATGAATTAATAAATTAAAGCACAATAAGATCGTCGGATACACAAGCGAAGACGAAAAATGGGGTTGCACTTGCATGTAATCACTAATATTGTATATACCATATATAACTAATATATGTATATAATATATTAAGCATATACTCTCATTTGACTTTCATATACATACACAAATATGTATATGCATGTATATGACACAAAGGCACTTATGTATTTGAAGCACTTAAACTCGTTAACTCACTGGCATCACCAAAAACCGTATCACTGCAATATGCCATGTTGTTGTAGTTGTAACTCGAAAAGTGCATTTGGAACGTGAGCTTGACAAATTCATTTCAATTTCGATTTGATTAAAAGCAATTTTCGTCTTGGTTTTGCAGACACTTTTGTCGCTTTTTCACTTTGTGACTTTAGCGGACTCATTTCCTTTGTGTTGCAATCATTTCGTTTAAATTGAAGGAGGTGAAAATTTCAACGGTACGATATATAAAAAATTATTTTTACTAAAATATATAATCATTATTAATTTTTGGTAATATAAGTTATAATTTTTGGCGTCAAGTTTTCTATTTTTTATACATTAACCATTTTATATTTAATTTTTTCAATGTTAAAAATATTTTTAAAATTCATCTTTACCAGTAAAAGAGTGTACAAAGAAAATCAAATTCAGTTTCTAAATATTTTTTTTTTTAATATTTCAAAATATTGTGAAATAATGTAAACTGAAACCATTTCTTTAATAAAATAAAATAAATCAAAAATTTTGTGAAAATTTTTGTTTTGATTTTAATATAATCCTTTAATTAAAAAAATTTTATTATACAAAAATTAAATTAAATTAAAAGCAAAATTAAAATTGATATAAAAAAGTAGAGTCAGATAATAATGACTTTAGCGAAATTAGTAACAAAGCTGTAGCTATAAAATATTCAATTTTCTCTTTAATAGAAACTTTTAAAATTAATGAAAAAAATTAAAATTAAAAAAAATAATTAAAAAAACTAAAAATTAAATTAAAGCAATTTAAAAATAAATTAAATTTATAATTTTCAATTTTATGACCAATATTTAACTCTTAATTTCATTTCTAATATAATTTAATTTTTATTTATTTTCTTTAAATAGCGTTTAATTTAAATTACTTTAAACTCAAATAAATTAAATTTATAATTTTTAATTCTGAATAAAATTTTTATTATTAAAAAAACTTTTAATTTAAATTAGTTTAAACTCAAATAAATTAAACATATAATTTGTAGTTCTAAATAAAATAATTTTTAGTTCTGAATTAAATTTTTATCATAATTTAATTTTTAGTTTTCTTTAAAAAACTTTTAATTTAAATTGGTTTGATTTTCATTATATTTTTTAACATTGCATTTTATTTAATTTAAATTGTTTTTTTCAATTTTCATGTTTTTTATTTTTAATTTAATTTTCAAGTTTTTAATAGGTACCATTTTATTTTTAATTAAATTATTATTTATTTTTTTTTTATTAAAATTGACATATTTTACATCATTTTTACATTAAAAAACAAATTAACAACTACAATTAATGAAATAAATTAAAATGAGATTTAAAAATAATATATATGTACATATATGTATATATAAAAATTAAGAATTAAACAATAAAAAAAATTAAACAAATTAAATTTATAATTTGCTAATTAATTTTTAATTTAAATTAGTTTAATTTTCATATATTATATGCATTTTGTATTTTAATTATTTAATTTTAAATTTTATTTATTAAATTTTAGTGTTTTTTATTTTTAATTTAATTTTAAACTTTTAATACTATTTTATTTTTAATTAATTTACAAATTTTTATATCACAAAATTACATTCTATTTAATTTTAAATTTTATTTATTTAATTTTAATTTTTTTTATATTTTATTTATTTTTAAGCATTTTAAGCTACTATTTTATTTTTAATTTAATTATTTTCTAAGCTATATAGTGAATTAAAAAATTTTTTATATCATTTTTCAATTAATTATTTTTATTTAAATTATGTTTAATTGAGAAATTTTTTGCTATTCATACAAATAAAGATTACTTATACTTAATATTTTTTTGCCCATTTAAGAAAACAATTTAAGAACCTTAATTATTTTTTCATGATCAGAAAAAATCTAAAATCTGTAAAGTTAATTATGAAAAATTATTTGTTCTAAAAATTTTTTTGCTTTGTTTATTTGTATTTTATATAGTATTTTTTTATATTAATTTCGAAAATTATAATATAGCAGGTTTGCGAATTTTCAAATTAACAAGTTTAAATTAAAGTTAAAATTTTCGATTTGTTATTCCAATTTTGGAATTAAAATTTAAATATTATTTGCAATTCAACTACCACTATCGTTTTTATAAAAAGGAATATAATTATGTTACTTAATTATAACTAATTAACTCAAGCTTTTTGTTATGTTTTTTTAATTTTTTTACTTTATTTTGTAGTGATTTTTATTTGCATTTTTGTTTTTAATATTTAAAATTTTTTCATCATTAAGATCCGCTATTTATTAATTTTTTTAAATGTAATTTTTTTGCTTGCTTTTAAGTTTTTATTATTTCACCTAATCTTTCTTAAATCTTTTAGTTTTTAGTGATTTGGAAGTAGCATTTTTCACCCTCATTCGTAAAAACAAATTATAATTTTGATCATTTTTAAATTAGCATTAATTTTTTTTTCAATTATATTCATTCAGTTATTTTTAATTAATTAAATAATTTTTTAAAATTTTAATTAATTTTTTTAAATGAAATTTTTTTCAATTCCATTTTTTTTTTTTTAATTTTTAAAGTTTAATTTTTAATTACAGTTTATTATTTCCAATCCAAATAATTTCTCGTTTTAACAAAAAAAATATTAAATTTTGAAATACCGTTAAATTTGTTTAGCGTTTTGCTTGCAAATAATTTTCTGATTTTATCTTTTTTTATTAGATTGTCCACTCCCATATATTTCAACCGTGTAAATTTTCCAGTTCACATAGTTTTTACACGTACATACATACATACAAGTATGTATTTAATGCACTGGCTGTCCAAATACACTTGCCTTCGATTATAACGAAACCGTTAGCACACAATTCTGATTGAAAACAAAAACAAACATTTTGCAGCGCGATTTTGAACAAATGTATCGTATGTACATATGTACATATGTATTTGTTCCATTCAATTAAATTTTGAAACAGAAATAGCTTTTCATCAACTAAATATTTATAAATAAACAAGGAACACAAAAGACTACAACAAGAATACAAAAGTTGACGATCCACACTTGACTAATACGCAAATTATTTAAATAAATTTTGTAGATACACATATACCTATGTATGCATGTATGTATGTGTACATGACTATATGCATACGCATAAAACATACATATTTATATTTGGGTGTTTGTATGTATTTTATGTTTTCTTATGACTAATTCGGCTTTCTTTCGCACAAACATACATACATACATATATTATATGAAAGTGTGTAATCATGTTTGTTTGCATGTACATATGTATTTGGCTTTGATAATGAATTTTAGTTTTTGCGCAGTCATTTTTGTTGTTATTCATGTTGGCTTGTGCTGCAAGAACACCAAGCGATCGTAAAAGTTAATGACTTTTGTGAGCAAGAAAAAAGTTTCTAAGATTTTTGCTCGCAAACACCTTTCTAAATTCTTGAGGTAAGTACATATGTATGTATATAAAAAAAAAGTTATATATGTTTTAAATATGTATGTACATACTAGTAAAAATACATGTGTATGTAGATATATTTGTTTTCTATTTAAATATATTTATTCTTTATTTTAATTTTATGTAAAATCTATATGTTATAGCTCTTTCTTTCTTTCTTTATTTCTATACATTTTTTTAAGTTATTATTACATTTTTTATCTTATTTTTTACTCGTATTAATTAATTTTTTTTTCATTTTAATTTTATTTTCTTTTTTTAATATTGATTTAATTTGTATTGTTGGTAATTTTTTAATTGAAAGACATATTTCAAGCTTTTATTTAAAATAATTTTTGCTTCTTTTTAATTTTTAATTAACTTTAATTACAATTAATATTAATTAATTAAATTTAATTTTTAACTTTAATTTTTTTTAATATGTTTTTTTTATTTTTGTATAATTTTCCTAAACTTTTATAGTTTTGCTTAATCTTTTTTCTTGATTTTGAGTATTTTTAATTTGTTGTCAATTTTTATTTTTTATAATTTAAAAATTATTTTTAATTCAAAGACATATTCCAAGCTTTTATTTAAAATTATTTTTGCTTTATTTTAATTTTTAATTAACTTTAATTATAATTAATATTAATTAATTTTTTCTTAATTTCGAGTAATAATTTTGAATACCTTTTCTACTTAATTTTTAATATTTTTAGTTTGTTATTAAATTTTTAATTATACTCATTTAATTAATTCAATTTATTTTTTAACTTTAATTTTTTTAAATATGTTTTTTTTTTACTTTTGTACAATTTTTCTAAACTTTTATAGTTTTGCTTAATCTTTTATTTAAAATTATTTTTGCTTTATTTTAATTTTTAATTAACTTTAATTATAATTAATATTAATTAATTTTTTCTTAATTTCGAGTAATAATTTTGAATACCTTTTCTACTTAATTTTAATTATTTTTAGTTTGTTAGTAAATTTTTTAATTATACTCATTTAATTAATTAAATTTATTTTTCACGTTAATTTTTTTAAATACGTTTTTTTTTTTATTTTTGCATAATTTTTCTAAACTTTTATAGTTTTGTTTAATCTTTTTTTCTTAATTTTGAGTATTTTTAATTTGTTATTAATTTTTTTATTATACTCATTTACTTGTATTTTAATAAATTCAAATCATTATTAAATTTAATTTTTTTTGTAATTTTTTTATAATTTTGCTTAATTTTTCTATTTATTTCTTAATTTTATATTTTATTCATTGTATTTTAATTAATTAAATTAATTTTTATGTTTTTTCTTTATTTTGTAATGATTTTTTTAATTTTCAAAATATATGCATTATTATTTTACACTTATTTTCTGATTTTTTTTTAATGTAAATTAAAAAGTTTTGTTTAGATTTAAATTTTCTAATTTTTTGTAATTTTGTTTAAACTATATTATTTAGTTTTTTATTTCATTCATCTCCACTTTGCTTCCGAACTATTGTGGTTTAAACATTTTACATTGTTGTTGTTGTTGCCATTGCTACAAGCGCATCACCGAATTCCACTTAAATTCACTATGATTCACTTTAAAGCCGGAATTGGTCTGCCAAGCGCTGTCGCCTTGCTGACCGTCGCTAGAGCGGCATATAAAGCCAGCAACAAAAACACAAACAAAGAACGTGCGAATATCAGCTACGAAAACAACTGAACCGTGAATTACGATAGTGCGACAATAATAATAAAAACAACGGCAGCAGCAACGACAACATTCACCAAATTCAAGCTGACACAAATCCCGTCAGCAGCCACCAACTTCTTTCGCCCAACCAACCATGAGCACACACCCCCCGCTTGCACTTGCAACACATGCAGCAGCACTTGTTGTATATTTTCCAACTTCTGGTTGCACTTCAACTTTTCACTTACGAATATATTCATATATTATATACATATGTATGTATGTATATTTATTTATACACAATAATTTTCACAGCAAAGAATTTTCTTCGACACTAACGCTCGTGTTGTTGTTGCTGCCGTTGCGCACTTATTCTACCCGCAGGTCGTTTACTCGTTTATTTTCGCATTACTTTCGTTATTGTTGTTGTTGAATTTATTGCTATGCTACGTTTCGCTTGTAATTTGTTTTAGATCGCGCGGCGAGCAACGCGTTCTTCGCTACTGCGCATTCGTTCGCTATGAAAGTATCTCGACAACTAACTGAGCGCTGAGTCGCGCGTTTACTTGGCTGGCTGGCTGCTTCGCTGGCCGCTCGGTGTCGCGATCCAGTGAGTGGATTTTCGTGCATCGCTTGGCTGTGCTCGCCGTGAGTTGTCCAACGGTGGCGGCGCTGCCGTCGTCTCCAACCCCCAAAAGATCGCCATCGGCGTCCAACAACGACGACAGTGCCAAGCAGAGTCGTCTTCTCGTTTGCGTTGTCTTGTGCGCCCTAGCCGCGTCTTACTTATATGCTTTTGTTGCTTCTGCTTTTGTATGGCGTTATATGACGCGTTGCGCCGTGTGTCCGCGTTCGTCTTTGTTGCTGTTTCTTCATTTTTTGTTGTCGTCTGCATGACTCAAGTTTGTTATGGCTGTTGTTTTGATCTTTATAGTTGGCGTTGTTGTTCTTATTTTAGTTGCTATTGTTGTTTTATTTAGTCGCTGTTGTTGTTCGTTGACGGTGAGTACACGAATTTACCGTTCGTGCACAAATTCACCGGTGCGAATAGCAGTGCCTGACATATGCAAATTGGAGCGGTTGGAAAGACACATAAGGCAAAGAAGATGTGATCTTCAGCAAAACACGTAGTTCGTGTGATATGAAGGGTTTTGTGAAGACCCCAAAAATGGCCACCGGAAAACCTCTACATCGTACTCAGTTATTCGTATTTTTTAAGTCTTATAGATATGTACATAAGTATGTATATATGTATGTACATGTTGTCCAAGTAATTCTTTCAAATAAGTAGGCTTTAAAACAAGTTTGGATGATTAGTTCCTGCTGATCTTCTTTTGAAGTGAATAAAAGTCTCTGTGTCGATTGAATAAATTTTCAGATTTTGTAGAGTTCTTGATTGACTTTAAAACAGTTAGAAACGTCTTCCTCGGATATGTATCCGAATTTGATACATTAAGATAAATCTTTTGGGCAGGTGTAATAATTGAGTCTGAAAATGGCGGCAGTGAAGATTGTTCGATTGTTAAACAGCGATAAACTGAAAGAAAACGTACTTCAAGAGAGAGAGAGAACAGAGATCCCCAACGCTCACAATGCCTCTTCCTTCAAATAAACATTAATTAAACTACTTCGAAATCGGTCGGAAATCAAAACGATCTTAATGTTTTTTTTTTGAAGTTCCCGCCACTATTCTTTCCAGAGAACTTGTTCGCATTAAGATGTGTACAGGAAGTAACTGCCCAACCGAAATAGGGAGCAGGAAGTTAATGGAATTTCATAGAGGCGAGGAATTAGTCAGGCTACAATCAGATTCTACCCATAAGCCCTGGACCCTTATGACATTTAGTATACATACATATGTAAGTATGTTTCAGTAACTCTATAATTTGTTTAAAAAAATCGCGGCATTAATTGCTTTAGGCTATTGAAAAAAAAAAATTGAAGATACTAGGTTGTCATACCGCTTTAGGTCAATAACATACAAAATTACTTTAATTCTTGACTTGTTTGGTTGACACGAAATGAGGCGATTTTGATGATGATAATTAAAGATTTATAATGGATGATTTTTTAAACGTGTGACTTTCAATGAGATTATACTTTTTTGACAGCTACTACTTGATTTTGGTTTGCAACTTTATAGTGAAGAGACTTATTGTTTACGCTCAGCGTTCAATACTTATTCGGTAAATCGTCTAGCAGAATCGGTAATTTGAGCAACTATACGTCGGTTTCGCACCCCGTTTACTCTATTGGATAAGGTGAGCTCAAACACCTTAATGTGAATAAAGTTTTTGTTTATAGCACCATCACTCTTTACAATGATATTGGTAGCATCGCAAAACGCCATGGAGGTGGTCATCAAAAGATTGCAACGTCACCTAAGATGTTTCGGAAAGTGAAGAAGCGACTTGAGCGAAATCCACGACGAAGTGCCAATTAAATGGCTAAAGAACTGAAAATATCCGACCGTAGCATCTGACGCATATTGAAAAATGAGCTCAAGGTCAAGCCTTACAAGTTCCAAAAGGCCCATGATCTCACACTGAAGCCGCAACAAGTAAGACTTGAGGAAGCGAAGCAGTTGCTTCCCTTGGCCGAAAGCGGTGAAATTCCCAACATTGTGTTTTGTGACGAAAAAATGTTTCCAATTGAACAATTCGTAAACTCTCAAAACGATAGGGTTTACTTGACCGACCATTCATACGAGAATCTAAGTCATCGGTTGGCCACCAGAAGGCCCGCCACAAATAATAGTTTGGGCCGCTGACACCGCAGATGGGCGCTCTCCAATTGTTTTAATCGAGTCTGGCGTCAAAGTAAATGCGACATATTATCGGGAAAGTGTTCTGGAGGCTGCTTTGAAGCCGTGGGCAAACCATGGATGTTTCAACAAGACTCAGCACCGTCTCATAAAGCGCGAGTGAACCAAGAATGGCTGAAAAACAACGTTCCGAACTTCATTACGACCACACAATGGCTCTCGAATTCACCAGATGCGAATCCGATGGATTATTCGCTCTTGGCCATTTTGAAGAGCAAGGTACGAAGTAAAAAATACACCAGTCTCGAGATGCTGAAGAAAGCCATTGTCCGTGAGTGGGCCAAAATAGCGGCAAGTCACATTCGGGAAGCTTGCGATTCTTTTTTTGACCGTCTCAAGGCCATAGTTAAGGCAAAAGGTAGTCATATCGAGTAAAAGTGAATTGGTCCTGAATTTATGATTATTTTCACACATTTTGTACTTAAAAAAAAATAAAAATAATTTTCCAAACCGAATTTATGGCTTTTTAATTGGTTACATTTCGATGTATATAGTATAAATATTCGCATTTGGAGTCATGATAATCCACAAGCCATTGTTAAGACGCCATATGCTGTGTTCTATGAGCAGAGGGAATCATTGGCTATAATTTTCAGTCACTGGAGAACGCCTTAGAGTTACGAAACTTGAGTTTTCATGCTTGAAATGCAGGATGTTGATGTGGGCGATCTTTGGCTTCAACTAGATGGGACTACTTGCTGCCAAAAGTGGTCGAAAATTGGGCCTCTCGGCTGAAATTTATTCGACCCAGTCGTGGCGGTCAATTGCCAGAAACAATTTTTAAATATTTATATTTATAATAAGGCTAAATTATTTGCCGTAACATTAAATTTTATGCGTTTTATTTCTTCTTGGAAACCGCATGTGTGAAAAACAACTTTTAGATCACCAGAAATTGAAGA
Source organism: Bactrocera tryoni (assembly GCF_016617805.1). Lineage (NCBI taxonomy): Eukaryota > Metazoa > Arthropoda > Insecta > Diptera > Tephritidae > Bactrocera > Bactrocera tryoni. The sequence goes on along the minus strand of NC_052502.1, from coordinate 65,350,215 downwards.
GTAAGGTTAATTTCTTGAAGGTTAACTTCTCGAATCATCGACACTTTAGTGCGGAATGCCCTTAGCTCTTATAAAGAGTACCAAGTGTATATAAATAACATATAGATCCAGCGAGTTCTAATCGCTTTCTGGTTTAAGGAATAGTGAAGAAAGCTATAGTCTTATAGACATTATATTTGTTTCGAATTGTTACATTCGTTGGTTTTACGAAGAATATGTGAGATCTCGAAACATTCCGGAAGAGTACTATTAAGAGGGTAACGGGCGTGAGTACTAATGGTATAATTTCAGGACCGAAACTTTTATTCTTAGTTTATAATGTTGCTATCTCTAACGATTCCTTATTGGAATTCTTCCTTTCTACCTGTGCTGAAACACTAGAAACCAGTGGGTTATAAGAAAGAAATAATTTCTGACTCTTCCTCTCCCTTGTAACATATTTTGTTATAAGTAAATACTTACATAGTATGTATGTATATATAGTACATACATATGTACTATATACTTATTTCTTATTTGCAACTTGTTGGTCAACCGTTTGGTCCGCTTCAAGTTCTGTCTTGACGTTCTGCGTACACATTTTCTTCACTCACCTCTTCTTGTAACGCTTCTTTTAACTCTTCTGCGTCTTATTCTATATGCATGATTGCAACCGAATCCCCTACTCCCATACATACATACATATGTATCTACATACATACTTAAGTGTGTGTGCGTTTAGTTATTGCTTTGCAGATATTTTTATCACTTGTGGAGTGCTAATGCAATGCGGAATTTATGTTTTTGAGTGGCTGAGATGGCCTATTTCGCAAATGACATAAGAACTTAGGTATGTAAATATTTGCATATGTACATACTTATATACATGTGTATATAAATACATAGGAAATAAAAGCGCCTGCAGTGTGAGGTAAGTCGTTTCAGGAACATAAGTTGGGGATATGTAATGACTTTAATGATTCATAGGTCATGTGTATATACATATGTACGTGTATGTAAGGAAATCTTATTGTAACACAAAATTTATTTTGTATAAAATTATTTGTTTTATAACCAGAAACAATTTTTTAAACTTATGTAGTATAGATGGAGATAATCTTCTCGGCATGGATTCTGCAAGTTGGTTTTGGAAATTCTGGAAAGATTTTGCGCAATTCTTCAATCAAGGCCGCTTTTCGGTCGCTCCTTTTTAAAATAATTCTCTGCCTGTTTTCTCGGTTAAGGCCGATGCTCAATAGGATTAAGGGCTAGGGTTGTCGGAGGGTGAGCCAGAGTTTTTGGTGTTCAATATAACAGCCACTCACTAACAATCTTAGACCTGTGTTTAGGATCGTTGTCCTGTTGAGTTATCCAATTCTCTTATAGTCATAATTTTTTAATGCTAGGAGCAAGGTAAGTCCATAACCACGCGTAACTTTACTGGCACACCTTTTTGTTCAGATGGTTCAATTCGCTTAACCTGATATTTTTTTCACTTTCTGAGAAAAGTTAGCACATTTATTATTCACCAAAGATTTCCACAAAGATAAGGCTTACTTTAAAAAAATCTTAAGTTTAGACAAGACAATTTTTAATTGAAAATTAGGGGTTTTTTTTGATTTGCCGTCGAACTAAAAAGAAAAAATAAATATTATAAAGTAAGAAAAATATTAACAAAGTATTTGGGATATTAAAAAGTACATTTAACCAAAAGGTTTCTATAAGATAAAAATAAAATAACCTAAAAACTTGGTAATTTGAATTTTTCACTTAAATTTTGGAGGTATGTAAAATACAGAGTGTCGCAGAAGTCAGAAGATGCTAAAAATTTTGCAATTGACCTCTAATGTCAGTTCTGTTTTGACATTTGTGTAGTAAACTGCTCCACTGTTACACTGCTCCAGAACGCGTGTTATTGGTGACTATTTATTTGACCAATAATCGGTTGGTGACTTTGGCACAACGTGAATTTCGTCGTAGATTTCCTGGCCGTCCGACGCCTACTGGTGAAACACTGTTACGTTTAGTCGCTCGCCTCGAAGAGACTGGCACAACACGAGATGCTGCCAGGCATTACAGACCCCGGAGTAGCCGTTCTGCAGTGAATATTGCTGCTGTTGCCGAGGATGTCATAGAAGCGCCGTCGACATCGACCAGATGACGTGCCACGCAAATGGGTATCAGTCGACGGTGTTTGCAGTGAATTTTGGTAAAAGATTTGAAGATGTTTCCATACAAAGTCCAGACGGTGCGTTAACTGTTAGCTGCTGACCGCCAAACGCGTTTAACATATACTCAAGCCATTCTTAATCACCACCAAGAGGAAGATGATTTTTCAGCAAAAATAATCATGAGTGATGAGGCCCATTTCCATCTTACTCCATTACACCCGCTCAAAGTCACTGTATGGTGTGCTGTTTTCGCTGGAGGAGTCATCGAACCTTTTTTCTTCGAAGACGTCGCAGGCCAAATGGTTACTGTGAGTGGTGAGCGCTACAGAGCAATGATCAACGAGTTATTTTTGCCGCAACTTGATGAATTGGGACTGGAAAACATGTGGTTCCAACAGGACGGTGCAAAGGCACACACTGCACGTGCCACAACCGATAAGCTGAAGGATTTCTTTTCCGGGGCGTCTAATCTCCGGTGATCGGAATGAATTTTTTTTCTTTTTGAGTGTATTCGGCTGCTTTAAAACTTTTTGAAAATGCTGCTTGAGTGACTCCCAAAGATTCCTCAAGCACTTCTTGTGTTTGGAAGCAATTTTTCAATTTCTCATCTTCAAACTTTTTTGGCTAACCAGAAGGTTCTTCGTTCCAAGCCAGAAACATCAATTTTAATCGTGCATACTGCTTTTGGCACGTACGCTCAGTTATATAACCATAAGCTTCCACCAAAATACAATTACTTTCGGGTAAGGGTTTCTTCATATTTAAGGAATGAAGAAGAAGCGCCACAAAAACACTTTCTCGGGCACAAGTCTGGACTTATTTGAGTGAAGTTTAGGCTTCAAATGAATGGTACTTAGAAGGGCGCACAAAGACATAATATTTCCAATGAATGTTCGAAATATTGGAAAAATGGAGTAATAATCTAGTTAAACGCTCGCTCTCTCTCTTCAACTCGTCGCAAGCTGCATGAATATTGTTGTGGACCCAATAACTAAATCAAAATACTTATATGAACTGTAATCATACACAGCAAATAATCAACTTTTAACTTCGCAAAAACGACTTCTAGTTTTCGCTCTCACCGAACTTCCGGTTTCGGCGCAATGGAAACCGCGCCGTCATCTCCTGCACAATTTTGTAATAATTTGCAATTCTTATGAAGAGCAGCACAAAAACGAATTTAATTGCGAAAATGTTTCGGCCCACTGCGCCAGCAGACGCAGCATTCCGTAATAGTCGTGTGTAATTTCCTGGCAATGACAACAAAAACGCAGGGCAACAACACAGCAACCACGATAATGTTGTTAGCGAATAAAAACCTGAACGACGCTTGAGGTAACAAAGAGACACGAGAGACGCAAAAAACAAGCATTCATAGAAATCACTGCTGGCAATGCAACAACAAAAACAACAAATAATAATAACAACAACAGCAGCAGCATTAGTAATAAGCATAATGCAATGAAAATCCGTTAAATACGCAATGTCAGAGTGGCAAGGCAGCGGCGACATGTTGCATGTGGCAACAACTGACGATAACAACATGTGCTCAGCAGTTGAAAGTAAGAAGAGATAAATGGCAACAACAAACAGCAACTCTTACCAAGTCAAATAGTGGCACATAAGGTGACAGCAACCACAACCACTGCACCGACGGCTGGCTGGAAATAAACATGTGGCAAGCAAACATTGTACGCACCGCTGCACAGCGTACAACAACAACATATATAACAAATACTGTTTATCGGCAACAACATGCCTTGGCAAGCTGACAGCGCTGACTGCACGTCCGTCCATTTGCCTGTCTGACTGCATTTGGTCATAGCTGCCACTTGCGGCCACTTCATTAAATGCAATAACCCGGCAACTAAAGCGCACGCCAGAGCAGCGAAATTATAAATAAAAGTAATGTCAACCAGCAATACAAATAAAATTAAAAAAAAAAACAAGAAAAGACGAAACTTCGTTTGCACCGAAACTGTAATACCCCTCACAAATAAAAAAGTTTTCATTTATGAATTTGATTTTTATTGGTCAGCCATATGATACAGTGATCCGACTGAAAATCTTATTGGAATATTACAAAAGCGATATAAAGAATTATTCATGCCAAATTTCGTGAAGATCACGTGCCTAGTAAAAAAGTTTCTCATACAAGGTCTTGGTTCCGACCTTTCAGTTTGTATAACCGCGATATGTTATGGTAATCCGATCTCAAATATTTCTTGCCTTACACAATAACCAACACCAAATTTCTAAAGATATTTCATCAAATGAAAAAGTTTTCCTTAACAGCACTTGACACCGATCCTTAGCAGCTATATGTTATAGTAGTCCGATATCAGCCGTTCCAGCAAATGAGCATTTCTTGGAGAGAAAGAAACGTGTGCAAAATTTCAGAACGTTATCTCAGTGAATTCACGCATGTTCAGGGAGACGGACCGACATGGCTAAATCGATTCAGCTCATTACGAGCTCCAAGTTTGCTTTTTGTGCTTTGCAAACTTTGTCAGATATTTAATATAACCTGTTCAGGGTATAATAACAGCAAATACACAATTTATGCGCGCAGTCGGTAGTTGGCAGCCGGAACGCGCAGCAGAAAAGGAGAAAGTGTTGCCACCAACAACCGCCGCCCTCCACAAATAAATCCGCGGCATACACCTGATTCGAGTGGCCGTGGAAAATCGCCATTTCGTTGAACATGAAATGAAAATGCTGCCATTTAGAGTGCAATGACTGCGCCGACTGGCCAAAGCTTGATGCAACCGATACCTGGGGCGGATATCGGCTGCCTGTTTATCAGTGGATTAGCGAAAATGATCAAATATATTAACGTTAGGTGGTGAAAAGTGTCTAATTAATCATAAAATAATTTACTGAAATTAGAGAAATGTGGAAACTGGCTTTGGAAGTTAGTGGAAAATGCATAGTTTTTGGTGGTATTAAGCTAGAGTGGGGCGATTTGAACGACAACAGATTACAACGCATTAGCTCACAAGGTTTTTAGATTCGATTAATAATGCATGTCTCATATGTGCACTTTCCGTAGTATTCCAGTTTCCAAAAAGTGTATACTGCAGCACAGATACTTTAATTTCAACTTCCTTAAGCCTAAAACTTTGAATCCTTGAGACGTCTGTCTTTATATGGTGCAAGTGGATTTGTATTTTAAGCAAATTAAAGGAAGGTGATGCATGAGTTCAAACTGAAAGGGCATCCTGCCGTTACCTTACAACAAACAAGAGATTTTGTCACCTTCAGCTTTGTTTTTTGGTCAAAGCGGTCTGATTGAACGCACATTATTCTAAAAGGCGACATCAAAAGGGTTCTGCTTTTTTAGGGGGGTATTCTCAGGTATTCACTTCGAAAAATCGATTTTTGGTTTATGTTTTGACAGTAAATTAAATATTGAAAACATGCTGTGAAAAATTCAGACCGAAATTCATAGTATTTGATAAGTTACAGTCGCCGACGTGTCGTAAGCGACTGTCTACCTCTCTTGAAACTTTAAGATGAGGCGACTGCGATACTCATAGCACATCTTGCCAGCTTATATACGAGCTTTGGACAAAAAGTATCGCAAATTTTAAAATTTCGTGGGCTATGTGTATTATATTTTCGATTGTTTTATTGGGTTATGCTGGTACTCATATGACCTACTTAGCCTGACAAGGTTGGCCATTTTGAATATTTAGACAATTTTTGACAGCTGGTTTGCTTGGTGATCTTTTGATTTGTCTTTGAAACCTTTCAAACTGTTAGGTTAACCTTATTTTGTTATTCAAAAGCATTTCTTGTACATTCCGTAAAGTTCCGATTTCAGTATAGCCTCCTAACTGTACTATTCAAAACTTATTTACTAAAAGTTTCATCAGGCTTATGTTAAAAGAATTATTCTTGACTTTTGTGGTTCGTTAACTTAGGACGGAATCGATATTAGCCGCCTCGACAGATTTGTGTTATGTTTAAAATGCTCAGAGTATTCTGAAAAACAACCTAATCACCTCTTTGTATACCCAACGAATCCCACACATCTAACACTTCTCTCCCAATGGTCCGACTCACCTCGAAACAGCACGTTTACTGTACCTACAGTTAGATAACTCTGACAAACAACCTGCACCTTAGCATCAAAGCGGGTTTAGACAATCGTTAAAACAACAACAGCAGTCGCTTTATCCTAACTTAAGAGGCTTACCTACAGTTAACACAGTTTACATCACTATCACTACTTGAAGATTACTAATCCTACAAAATCTTATACAAAGTATCACATTTCCTCCACTAACTATTGAGCCACGTCGTCAGCTTATATTGTCACTTAACACCGAATATAAAAAAGTATAAGTCTCCGATCTTTGACAATTGACTTCATAACAAAGTAACTATAGCTTTCGTCTGCAAAAAAAGCTCGCATTACTTGTAAAAAATATAAAGTTATCGAAACAAATCGACACTAATCACTTTTGCAATAAAAATATTTTGATTTAATCACTCTTAACTTTGCTTTAGCCATTAATAACAACCATTTACAGCAATGAAATATTAGCACGTAAAAAAGCTATTAATTTGTAATGGTAACCAAAAATGAAGCAATACAGAAATCAAACAGTCGCCAACCAAAAAAGTTAGAAATGTGCTTAACAGCAAATGAGAAGTGAACAAAAATAATATTAAGTAGTAAGGCAATAAGTTAGATTGAAGCAAATCAGAAAGCTGGGTTAAGGTTTGTACGCCAACGATAATTTTTTGATCCAGTGCATTTTGGAGAAATCCAAGCCAACGATTTTGAATGTAACACTGCTACTAGCCACTATAAGAAACGAGTTTCTACCAATGAAGACTCCATAACTTCATTCAGACTAAAAATAATTTCTTGTCCAAGAGAACAGCGGCTAAAACTTTGAACTGCAATTCAAGCCATTCATCAGATAGGACACAAAACACTACAGGTAAACCAACTTAGAGAGCCTATTATATCGACAATCGGGTATACGCAACCAGAACGGACGCGGATTTTTATCTGATGCATTTTTTCAACTCGTAATCGGTATTTAAAAGTGCTTGAAATTTTTGTGAGCTTTTTTGTGTAAAGAAAAGTACAAGTATCTCAGGCTATACATTTTTCTAAGCAGTAAATTTATAAAAATTCAGAAAATACGAGTTCTGAAGACTTACGTCAAATGTGGTTTTCAAACTAGCTCTTCTTAAGGCTCGAACCGCCCGGATTGAAAGTATTGTAATTTCAGAAAATGTTAATGCATCATTTCCGAAGCCGATACAACAAATATTATTCTATGATAGTTTGATCAGCAAGATAAAATGTTGTTATACAACTTGTTTCATAAAAATTCAGTTGATAAATCTCGGTTTTCTTAAAAAGGATGAATCGTAAATAAGATGAATACTTTATATCCCAAGCTGATTAATGAACTCTAGTCTTTAGATGTATTTTTTAAATAAGTTTTCAATCCAGTTAGTATCTATAACACTCTCAAAAAAATTAAGATCATTAAAACACAGATAAATTACGGCTAAGTGGCATCGTCGAGGCGGTCGATAATGAAACTTGGTGTATAAAAGTTCGATTATGGTATGACTGAGACAACCCAAAACAAATGTTTGACCTTCTCACATTTTCGGAAACGTGAAAATCGATGTAGCGTTCAAAACTGCGCTAAGGTTATTTAGTTAGGTTGATGACCTGAGATTGGAAATATTTGCAGTTTTTATGAAACTTAGGAGAAAAGGATTAGAAATAGATTAAATTAGGTTAAGTTTATCTGGTAGGCCACTAAGCCACGCGTAAACCAATTTTGGTCCTTTGCGATACCAGTTGGAGTTCAGTTGCTAGATCTAAGAGAGAGAGAGAGTAGTCATCCTTTAGAATACCTTCGTTTGAAGCGAATTTTAACAGTCTCTACGGCCTCACTATCGACTCCAGTGTATCACACCATGGCGTCCTGAGATGTTAAGTAGTACAGCTCGAAGGCTTCACAGTACATAATTTATTTTATAAGCTGATGACCTAACGAGAAATGTTACCTAAAATTCGAAACACGACATGTCCGCCACAGTCACAGTAGTAAAAGCTGATTAATTGCTTAAAGCCTTGATGAAACGCATGTTCTTTTGACTTCGTTTGGTAAGGCAAATTAAGCTTGGATTGTTGAGCTCGAAAGCGTGTCCAAGTCTTGGTACATAGTCGCTTATAGTCGCAAGAAATAAACAAATACCGTCTAGTAGATAATTTACAGTTGATCTCGTTCATAATCCTGTCTTTGTACGACGGTTTTTGGCAAACTCGTCTACTGCAAACCCGTCAGGACTTCCTGCTTGGTCCAAACTTTAATTAATATCGGCTAACAGATATTAATTTCGCTCTGTGGAGTTGTGACACCAACACGCGTTTTATTGATACTTACAGCGGGTAGCATATGTTACTGTCAACATACAAAATAATACGGAAACCCTTTTTAAATGACAGCCAGTAAGACTTCTTTAGGCATTCTCTTCTGCTGATTTTCAGAAAAACTTCTATCACCGCTATGTTGCACAGAACACTTGGCTAAAAACAAATCGAACCGAGTAGAGCAGTGTGTTATGGAGCACAAAGCGGCATAGCAAAGCGTTTGTAGACACGCTCGAGTGTTGCCACATTGCCGCGACGGCAGCGACGCTTTTAGCAGACACATTAACCCACAATTCTACAAATATGCGCAGTATGCAGTGGAAGCCGTAGAGAGCATAAACAACTAAAACAGAAATAAATAAATAAATACGAAAATACTTCAAACAACAAAGAATGAAGAAAATAGTCGAGCGTAACGCAAACAGTTGTTTTTGTATTTGTTCTGCGCCGCGGCATTTCAGTGATTTGTTGCGCTTGAATGGTTTGCTGCACCGGCTAGCATTGCACTGCTTCCAACGCTATTTCGCTACTTTATCTTAAGTTTTTTTCAAGTTAGCAGCCACAACAACACAAAAATTTAGCAACAACAAACAGCAGCTGTCTTTGAGTAGAACGCGCGCTGAAACACGCCAAGCGCTTACCACGCGAACAGCTGCGCAACCAACGCTTCGCTTGTGCATCTTTTGCGCATTTTCCGTTTGCTGCATGCAACTTGACCAAAGCGAATTTCCGGGTGCGCCGCACAATTTACACAATTTGTCGGACAATACAAATTTCCAAACAACGACTCGCAGTCGCGCTGTTCATTAAAGAAATTTAATTTAGTGCTGCGATTGGCAGAAACAACAACAACAAATAATAACAATAAAAGCAAATATTTAAAAAATGCTGTTGCACATTGCTTTCCTTCGCAAAACTCATGCAAAAGCGCTGTGAAATCTTGTAAAGCGCTGTTGTTGTTGTACGGCTGTTTTTTAAATTGCGGAAAATCATGAAAATGCATTTCTCGTTTGTTGCAGCAATTAATGTATCTACAAGATACTTTACAGTGTTCAGCACGCCGCTGCACGCGCAATTACCCAGCGCCGCTTGTGTGTTTGTCTGCCGAAGTCCAGCCAGCGTGCGTGCGCGCGAGTGACCAGATTGTGTATGGGAGCATGCCGGCGCGCTGCAACTGCCTCAAGTGCTTTTGGCCGTCTTGCTGCAATGTTATTTTCAGAATAACTATAATGAAAATACTATCACCTAGCAATTAAAGTCTGCCCACTAAGTGGTGAAAGTTTGCGTAATTATAGTGCGAGAAAAATTAATTGCAAGGCGACCAGGTTAATGGGATAAAAAATTGAAAAAATTATGAGTGGCGAAAAATTGGCAAGTGGTCAGGAAAAACTGCAAATTTAATTAATAGACCTCAACTGGTCGATATACTTGTTTCCAATAGTTTTCAACTCAAATTTTATTCAAAACTGGCTTCAAAATGTAACATAACTCATTTTGCTTAAGCGTTTAGAGAAAGTCAAAAATTCATTTTATATTTTCTTAAAGTACAATAACTTACAAATATTATCAGAAAATCAAATTTCTCAGCAAATCCACCAAATACTTTTCGAGTTACTCGATAATTAACAGCGGATTTCCGGGCGCTCTGAAACGTTCGTGGAAAACTTCAAATGGGTCTCGCTTCGCCGGTACCGTATAACCGACTATTTGATGCCTGAAATTGAAGCTTGAGATCTCGGCGACATTTGGTTTTAAGAAGACGGCGCCACTTCACACACTTCGCATAAATCAATGGACTTATTGAGAGAACTCTGCGGTGAGCACATAATTTCACATTTTGGGCCGGTCGATTGGCCACTAAGATCGTGTGATATTAAACTGTTAGACTTTTTCTGGTGGGGATATGTAAAGGCTAAAGTCTATGCAGACAATCTCGCTTTGATTCAGGCCTTCGAAGAAAACATCACGTATGTCATTCGCCAAGTGAAGTCAATGGACGGACCATTTGAGAGGCAGGCGCGTCCAACATTAGAAAGAGATCATCTTCAAAAACAAATTGCCAAGAAACCACTTATCTGCCCCCAAGCTTAAAATATTATAATGCAAACAAATTTATTTAAATTGTAATTTTTTCATGTATCTGACTACACCTTTACCTTAGGTGATATGGTATCTAGATGACGACCAAGCGGTTTTGCATTCAGGCATGCTGACTAAAAAAATTACAGTATCGGTTTGACTTCAGAAAAATTAAAAGACAGCTATTGAGTTAAGGTATTTTCAAAAACAAATTCAACTGAACTTCGATGTTGTATGTCCCAATAAATTTTCTCACAACCGGGTAAGTAAAGATCAAATTTGGGATTTTATACGGTCAAGTTCGATTAATATATGGAATGGTTGAACCCTGGGCTGGTGGTCGAGGCTTTCTTTCACCTGAGTATGCAGGGGTGAGTATTTGCAGAAATGGTTGTTGCGTTAATTTCAAGGCTGCCCCCGTTAAAACCCTGGCATGTCTCAGCCAGTGGCCCTTCTGCCGTCATTAAGTTGGTATGGTAAGTGTATGTGAATTGATATGACTTCCTCTGGTCCACTTTAAACACATTCTCTCATAACTGCTTGTGTCAACTCTCACCTTGGATTCGAAACAGGGGTGACCTTGAGCCCTTATAAGGCGACTACCTGACCGGGAGGTGAATATCGGCTCAAACCCTTTAAGAAACATAAGTATAAACGAAAATAAAAACCTAAAATAGGACGAGGCGGAATTAATACCGTTCGTTGAAATGGATGGTGGCACCCTGGGATAAATTTACCGCCACTAAGGCCGGTAAAATAGTGAGAGCCGATAATAGTCTGTCGACAAAGCCAAAGGTAAGCCGAAGTGAGAGATGAAATCACCAGAACTAGCAGCTATCCTGAACCTCCGGTTTATTTCAGTGGATAAAAGGATGCTAAGCGATTTAAAAGCGTGGTCGAACGAGACTCAAGCCGATGACCAAGGGAAACTCCGGCTAGCTCTTTGGTGCAAGAGTACCGGATGACACCAAAGTTTGCATAAACTGGTAAGGTGTGCGGACGAACAGTCCACATTCGTCTATAAGGAGGCGGTGACGAGGGATGGGGAAGTATGAAAGTGAGCAAAACTCGAGATTCTTTTAGAAAGTATCAAAATTATAACCCGAACTGCGAATGGGATGTTATGTAAAATCGAAAAAAAGCAGGGTTAGATTCTATTCGGTTTACGCGAGATTTTATTAAAAACAATATTGGTTCCCTTAGAGAGAAATTGAATATTCGAGACTACTTCAAACTAGAACTATTTTTCGGTAAATCAGTAAATTTACACCGATTGAACAGTTTTAAATTAGTGGCAGTTTACTAAAGAGTAGTAGATTTAGTCCCTTTTCCATAATTTATAGAGATAACCAAATTAAGTGGAGTCAAGACGACTGCTTTTATTAAACAGTCTGCAAGTCAAGACATTAGCCTCAAAGATAATCCCACATATTTTACAGAGTTGTACTGGCAATAACAATCGACAAAAAATTGTGAAATTTAAATTACTTTGTTAATCTGGTTAATATCTAATTGAATTTTTCAAAGATTATAAAAGTCTCGGTAGTTTGCTAGAACATTTAAGAAAGTCATTGTTTGAACTTTTTGGAAAAATTAAAAAAAAAAATGTTTTTCAAAATTTAGTGACCACCTAATTGCACCAACTAACAAATCTTAAATTAAAGTTCTGATCGCAATTTGCCGTTTCAATTGCTCCACCCTCTCCACTGCACTCCACTAAACGGTATTTAATGCACCTCATCACCTTTGAGTAATACGAGTATCCTGCCACACTAATGATGGTGTATGCCACCAACGCCACAATTAAGCACTAAAACGTTGCAGCCACACAATCGCAATGTGTTAATGAGGCGCTGAATGTCCCATCATTTGTAAGCATTTGAATTATGACTTGTAAGTACAACAAGTACAATCATAATGATGAGTATTGGCACAAACAAATCCCTGTACATACAGACATATGTATAGATATTAGTGCATATCATAAAACCGTTAATATTGTAATGGAGACACGTACGCCAGCAAACCACTAATACCCAAGCTAACACCCACATGCTTTAACTGCCACTCAAAGTTAAAGGGCGCCTCCACTGCTTGCTATCTCATATCATATCATTTCAGGCTACTGAGTGCAACTTTTACAAATCGACGAGCAGATTGTAAATATCAAATGCTTGTGGGTGGTTTAAGTATTTGTTTCCAGCCTCACATATGTACATATCTAGATATATAGTACAATATACTACGAACTCCACCAACCACTTGCTGCTTTTGGTACACCGACTCTCCTTTCACTCATGCCCATTCTTTCTTATACCGATTCCCCTCAAAATTTCCATTTGCCTCCCTTCCATTCATTCGCGTCGAGCGCTTAGTCGTAATTACGTGCAACATCAGGCAAAAGCTCATACGAATATTTATTGGTTACGTTATTAATGATGTTCCACGTATCAAATGTACCGCTATGCATGAAAGCCCCTTATACCCATGCTTGCTGAAACTAGGTACCACCCTCACGCCAACGAGCTGCCTTTATGTCTTGCCGTGTGATATGTTGCCACAATATTTGATGTGGCATATTGTGTTGTGCCGTGCGGTATTCTTGATGAGAAGTAGCGCTCTTGAAATTACATTGAGGAGATGTGCAAACACTCGCAACTCGAGAGCAATATTTCAATGCAGACTAGGACTATCAAAAGTAGTGTAGCGAGTGGCTGAAAGAGTTCGCAGAGGAAGGTTGAGTATAGTAATGATTCCATTTCGAATTATAGTAGCGATAAAAATGTTAGAAAAAAGATCAGACTCGAAGTTAGTACCATATACTACAGAATGATTAAGCCTCCAGCATAAAATAACTAATTTTTTCCACCCCAGCCGCTTAATGTTGTCCTCTAAAGTTGGAGTCTTGGGAACCCTAGAATATATTCCGTATCAGCTGGCTGGAGGTTGGGCGTTCGTAAATATAATGTGCCAGTGTCATTATTCTCCGCGCATGCTCTTCATTCCGCCGGACCCAGTTTTCCAATTTTTTGAAGGTAGAATATTAAGGGTAAGTGCCCTGTGAGGACCCCTACAGTATTGCTATATTCCTTTTTGCCTAGAAGTAGAGGCTTTTGATGTGTCCCTCTTCATAATGTTGCTATTTTGAAAACTGGCTCATTATGAAAAGATGTTTTGAAAGGAAAGCAAATTAAAAATTCTTTATTATATTGAAGGTTCAACTTCTAATGGGAAAAAGGCTTCAAAATATTTCTTTTAAAGAATTATTTAATTTACTCCGTATATTCTTGAGGTATTTTCAAAAGTAAACTCAACAGAAATTCGCTGTTATACTTAATGTCTCTACAAATTTTTTCACATCCGGTTAAGTTAGGATCGAAATCCAGAATTTTATACGGCCATGTAGGATTAATAGTTGGATTGGTTTAACCCTGTGCTGGTGGTCGAGGTATTCTTTCACCTAACTATACAGGGGTGACACTCTGCAGAAATGAATTAAAGGTTAATTAATAAGGCAGCATTAGCCTTCCACCCTTGAAAGCCCTGACAGGCCTCAGAGTCTGTGTCCCTTCCGTCATCATTAAGGTGATGGTAGGTATGTTAGTGAAAATGACTCCCTCTGGTCTGAACTCTCGTTTTGGCTCCATAGCAGTACCTTGAGACCATATAAGGCGACTACCTGACCGGAAGACTGAGTACCAACTTTGTTTACGAAACTCTTAAAGCTCTTCCAACTTACAGCTATCTATTTGATTTAAGAAGCCACAATGAAACGCCTTGGAAATTTAGTATTGGAAATATGATGCTTATCTATAGTGGGGCTCAACATTTTTGTGCCAAAATATACATAATTGGACGAAAGTTGGAATGTGTTTTTAAAGGTCTTTACGGCTTAGTATAGGATAATTCAATATTAACCCAATCCATCTAGGTCAGGAAGATAGCAAGAGAAAAAAACAAGGTCGATTTGGATAAATTTGGATTTGGATAAGGAAGAACTGGTTGTCATGGAAATAACAAAGTTATGATCTAGATGTAATTTGAAATACGCTAAAATCCTGCATAACGAGTTCCTTTAGTACACTAGCACACCTTACCTGTATATCGACTCAAATCTATAAATCGAACACCACTCCCTGTAAGGTTGATAGTTTACTTCCCAGACCTTCAATTAGGTGAATACGGAGTACAAAACAAGTAAGTGTTTGATGTTTTCTTAGAATATCTCGACGCGCTCATGTTAGGCGGCTCTGTCGGCCTAGTATAATAGTATGTATATACTTGCAGGAATAAGAGTTCACTCTTCTGTGCTTTTCTAGAGTTGAAAGAAATGATGGAACACTTTATCGGTTTACCGTTTGTAAATACTTTCAATATTTATCCAAAAAAACCTACATCGTCCGCCACACGGCTCTCTCTTATTCAGTTTGTCTACTCCCGAATACGCCAGCCGATTTGGCGCTCCACCTACTTAGCGTTACAGCAGCACTCTGGCATTATTGTCGCGCGGCTGATATTTATGGCTAACGATATTAAATTTCCGCTCTATCTATGCGATAAGGGTGTGTGCCTCTGCCGCCCTTGAGTGTTTGGGCACACAACAACAAAGTGGAGGTTTCAATGAGGGGAGTGTTTGAAAATCTCTGCACTCAAGCCTCGAGGCACAATGCAATGGCATTTTTATTTACATGCAATTTGGTAGTGAAAGTGAACAGAAAAAAAGCAAACACAACAACAACAAAAAGAAATTATTTTGCGACTGCCCAAGGGTCACCATGATATTTCAAAAAATAACGGTACATGCCAGGCAAAAACTGCAGACTGCTTGATTTTCTACAGAATATATTGAAAATCTAAAAAAAAAACCTAAATATTTTTTTGAGAAAATTACAAAAATGCAGTTCGATATAAAAAGAGCTGCGTGATATTGCTCAAACACACAGACAAACACAGGTACAAACAAGGCTCTACGCGTAATGTCCTTTCGGAGTACACAACTTTCTCGCCTGAGTCTGCTGTGTTGCTGTTCTTGCTGCGGCATGTTCAATTTCCCATTTTTAATTGAAAATATAAGATTTAATGCACCCATGCTCCAGCGGCTGACCTTACCGACTGTCCTGTGCGCCGCTACTACCCACCAAACCTGCAGAAATGCGCTCTATTTACATAAGCCCAGCAACAAGGACCGCTGCCGACCATTGCGTTATCGGCAATACAAATTTTATTGCGTACATTTTTTCCATGCGTCTCATCCCCTCCGCTCCCGCATAACACTCGTAGCGGTATCCTCTTGTAATTCCAGCGCACTCAAGTGCTTCGGTCGTGGAGTTTGAGCTTTGACAACAGCTGCAGTTTGTCTGGGCGCAGCCACCCCAAATGCGCTCGAGGCGTATATGATAACTTCCTTTAAAACTAGCATAATGGTGCTTTGCAGTTTCGCCGTAGGCTTACACGACTTTAATGCTTTTAATCGCTTTTTCAATGAATGTGTGAAGAAAAAGCTGTGCGTAAGTTCAGAAGGGGTTTAAGTTCGGGACACAAACATCTTTCACTTTTTACTTGCTTAGAGTTTGAGCTACTCATGTTGAGAGGAAGGAGTATTTGTGAGCAGTTCATAAATGTTAATGTGGAGATATGAAAATCTTGAGAGACAACACTTAAGTACCTGTCACCCCTACCTTCATGGTGGGTTTTATTTAGACACTTATAAGATCTCTTTGTAACTAACTCTAACTCTAACTGAGTGAGACAATAAAGGCAATTATAATCATGAAATTCTCATAAATCCATCATAGACTTTATAAAATCTAACTGCCGGAGTCGAATATTAAACTCTCAGCTAACTATTCACGTTACTAATTTTGGGGTTATGTGAATCTGTTTCTCATTTCTGTGTCATTAGTCAATAAAGTTTATGCCTCAATCTCTATTTTTACAGATGATCTGGTAGATTTAAGAACTCATACCATAATTGACTAAAAACAGATTTTCATGATTCCGTACAGAGTTAGAAACTTTTCAATATTAATAAACACCAAAATCGTTTATCAACTGCAGGACATGAATCGAGTGTAAAAATTGCAAGTATCAGTTGTTAAAGCTATAACGTCTATATTTTGGGCGCACATACAATAATATTTATCAACTTGACGCCTCGAAAGGTTCTGCTGAGTGTTTGGTGGGATTGGAAAGGAATAATCCACTATGAGCTGCTCAAGCCTGATCGAACGATTGATTCCACATTTTACTGTCAATAAATGATGAAATTGAAGTAAGCAATCGAAAAAAAACGGCCAGAACTGAACGATCTTCGTCTTCCATTAGGACAACGCTAGACCACACACGGCTTTGATGACTCGGCAAAAACTGGCAGAGCTTGGCTGGGAAGTTTTGGTGCATCCACATATAGCCCTGACCTTGCACCATCGGACTACCATATGTTTGGGTCAATGCAGAACACCCTAAATGGAGTAAAGTTGGCTTCAAGAGAAGCCTGTGAAAATTACTTGTCGCAGTTTTTCGCCGAGGAACCAGAAAAGTTTTACACTGATGGAATAATGTCTCTAGCGGAAAAATGACAAAAAGGTGTCGACCAAAACCAAATTGTTTGGGCCATTAAAGTTCATTATAAATATGTACATATAAAAAAAATTAGTTGAAGTAGAAATACGAAAACTCTTTTTCGACTACCCAACATTTCCGTTCAGTGACTGGAACGAAAATCTGTAAAAATACTTAGCAGGTTGTGGCTGTAACTCGAAAGCAAATTTTGGCTTATAGTTGGAGAAAGGTGTTGATATAAGCGAATCAGAATACTCAGCGGCTGATTTGAAAGTATATTTAATGTGTGCTTTTGAAGTCAGATTGTCGGCAGACGGTGGTACCTATATCCAGTTCCACTGGACCGCTTTAAAGTTCCTAGTGATTTAGGAGCGAAGTGCTCAAGTTATATCTTTTTCTAAGATAAATATGATTATACTTTCGAAGTCACAAAATATATTTCATATTATTACAGTTGGACAGTTTAGAACGTCATTACGTTGTGTTACCTAAAACTCCAATATAATAGATCACTAGTTTGTTGACCACGCCAATGGCAGTTCCGGCTACGTCTTCTGTTTTATCCTTCCTTTTACAAAGGCCGTAAAATGGAGTAGAAAGTTGTGGGAAGTTTTTAACTTATCCTCCTCCATAAGTCAAGCTCCTAAACGAGTCTGATGATTAAGTAGCTTGATGCTTTTTCTAGAGATGGCAAACACTGCTTGACTAGCTTTGAGCCAACAGTTGGACATCTTAGCTCTAGTATTGCTGCTCTGCTGTTAAGTGAATGCTCACCTCCCTGAAAGAGGCTGCACTTCGTAGCAATACGTCTACCGCCATATTGAAAGCTGCCACTTCTGTAGAAAAAACAATACAGTGGTCCAGTAGTCTAAAGTTAAGTTTGACGAAGAACATCATCCAAACAATCCTCCTTCAAACTTCTCTCATAGTTTTGATCCATGCATGAAAAAGCTCACTTAGAGCGCACTTCGCACCAATGCACCTGTCGGCTATCTACGGGTGCTATGTGTAAAATGGCATTAAGTTTTATTCTTGGTGTAATCCGTAATGCACAAAAAATGTCTAGGAAAGATGCTCTTTGAACACGTTTAAGCTTCTTAGCAAGCGTAGCCTTTTCGAGCGGTTTCCATCAGCCGAATACACCATTGTCCTGACTATGGTTTGGGGAAGTTATAACTGAAACAACTAGTTATAACTATTCATATAATTGTACATAGAGTTGTCTGTTTTTTGCAGCATCTACTCAGTATCGAATCTAAAGATCGTATGGCATTTGAAATTTCGAAGATTGATCATTTAGCTTATTTGCTGTTAGCACAAAAGAAATTGAATTCGAAAATAGAAATACTGAATATTTAAATATTCAAAAATATTCTTGAAATATAAATAACTGCGTATTTTTCCATACGCCTTTGAAGGAGGTCACAGTAATTCAAAAAAGTGTTAGAAACATCCATTAAAAACACTCCAGTTAATACAAAGTAGATTTATGTATGAGCAGAAATAAAAAATAAAGTATTCTTCCACATTTTGCACACACCATTAAATGCCATTAGTGCGCGAAAAAATATTTTCCCAAACAATTTTAAGCGGCTTAAAATTTGGGTATTTAAAAACATTGCCTACCTCTGGGGTGCATAATCGAGTGGCTTAAACAACATTTAGCAAAGTATAACTGGGAAGAACTTTGCAAATTCTATGCGCTGCTAATGGTAAGTGCAAAAATTTATGCTTTTGCGGCTTAATTTGATGGCACTAACTGGGAAGAATAACAGTAATTCACAGGGAAGTGCGCCTAAAAGCAGACAAGCGATAATTATTGAAGGGAGGAGAGAGAGTTGAGTTAAGTTGAGTTGAAATACGTTAAAAGCCGTTAGAAAGACAGAAGATTTAAATGGAAAGTATTAAGAAATGTTGTGTGGGTAGGCCAAGCAAGTGGAAATATAACTGCACATATGATTCTTTATGTGAGTCTGCAAAAGGTGGGCAGGCAATAGGTCGGTGACTGAATTATTCATAAACTCGAAAGAGATGTGCTTTCATTTTCAAGTGAATAGTAGGTATAGTATATTTATTTATTGAGCAGTGTGTGCCTAACCCAACTAGGTAAAAAAGTTTTTCAAAAGAAGCGGAAAATGCCTACAAAAAACACACACACACTACATTAACAGTGGCAAACACGTAGCTTTTGGCTGTCAAAATTTATTACGGATACCTAGTGATACGAGTTTTCGAAATTTACATATGTCTGTTTGCCTTTTTTTGCACTTTTTGCACTGCTAGTAGCTCACCTGTAACCGATAGCCGTCAGGATACACATGCTGTACAGTTATAAATATGTTTCGACTATGTTTCCACTTTTTATATTTGTGTATTTACCGTTGAAATTTGTAAATTTCCCAGCATTTTGCTCTTTATTTATTGTTGCAACATGTAAGCATTGCGGGAAAACATTTTGCCATACTCGCGCACGTGATCGGAAATCAAATTTCCTTTTGCCATTTTACAATAGTAGACTACTTGTACTTGGTACTCATACTATTTGCTGGCAGTGTCTGTGCGCCGCAAGAAAAATTTGCTTACAAATGTGATAAGTTTGCGTTAAATTGAAAATTCCGCGGTAAATGATGGCGTGCAGACAACACAAATCTGCGTGGATTTGGGAACTTTATTGATGATTGTAAAAAATTGTTTCAGAGAATTTTTAATATTGATTTCAATGGCAACCTCGTATACTTCTTTTGGAACTTCCAAAAGATCAACGACATTTTATAATAGCGACATTAGAAGGCTTATTTGTGAACTTGATCTAACGGATTCGTATTTTAGCTCGTTTTTATTAGTCTAACTCTGATTTCTGAAATAGATTGTGTTACCAGTGAGATACTACAATATTCTCTTATACGGATGGTTGGAACTGGCTATGCCGAAAATATTTTATAATAAGAGTTTTGAAACTAAGTTCAGAGAGATAGTAAAAGTTTTTGATCCAAATGGTTTAACATGGCTTTCAAGCCGCCTCAGGCAGCATATTTATGCACATTTGTAAACGAAAATCAAAGTTAGGAAGTATATCTACCGAAAAATTAGTCTATGTACGTCTATGAATGAAATTCTGGCAAGAAACGGAATAAGTTAAAGGGGTAACATATATCCCCTTGCAATCTAGGTCAAAAAAACCTAGTACGGCTGTGTAAACTGACGTTGAGCGATACCAAAAGCTCTGTAAGGATCGCGAAGGACCGAGCCGTTCAATACCAAACGAGGTTTCAGACAAGGTGACTCCCTTTCATGCGACTTCCTTAACCTACTCTTGGAGAAAATAATTTGTGTTGCGAAGCTAAATAGAGAAGGCACCATCTTCTATAAGACTGTGCGTCTGCTGGAGTACGCCCATGATATGGATACCATTGGCCGCAACAACCACACCGTTAGTTCTGTTTTCTCCAGAATGAATAAAGAATAGAAGCACTACCACGAACAAGGGCAAGACGAAATATCTCCTGTCATCAAACAAACATTCGTCGACCTCGCGACTTGGCTCCCATGTCACTGACTCTAAGTCACTCATTATTCCCGTCCGGCTATATGGTGCAGAGGCATGGGCGTTGACAACATCTGACGAGTCGAGGTTACGAGTTTTCGAGAGAAAGGTTCTGCGAAAGAATTATGGTCTTTTGCGCGTTGGCCACGGCGAACATCGTATTTGATGGAACGACGAGCTGTCTGAGATATATGTACGATGTCATTGACAAAGTTCAGCGAAGTAAAAGACAGTGGCTACGCTGGCTAGGTCATGTCATCCGAATGGAAAAATACACTGCAGCTCTGAAAGTATTCGACGCAGTACCCGCCGGGGGAAGCAGGAAGACCTCCACTCCGTTGGAAATACCAGGTGGAGAAGTACTTGGAATCACCAATTGGCGCCACATTGTGCAAAGAAGAAACGATGGACGCGCTGTTGTTAATTCGGCTATAACCGCGTAAGTGGTGTCTACGACAATAAAGAAGAAGAAGAAGAGCTTATAAAATATAACAACACTAGCGATGACCTTCAGTTGTAATGCGTAAAAACAATTAGTATTTGATTTGAATTGTTTTTAAGTAAAATTTATGGTTAGGTTATTTTAGTTTTAGGCAGCTTAGAATGCCGGTACGTTGTGGTACCTATAAACTCCTCTATACTGGATCATAAGGTTCTTACAGTTCGACAAAGTGCTTTGCGCCTGTCCGAAATTTATTGACACGACTAATATCAGCTTCGGCTTTGTCTTCAGGTTCGCCGACGATATTATTACCGAGATATTTCAGCCTCAGTCGTGCAAAGGCTGGAAAATGGAGGACAAAGTGTCTGGATGATTCCATTTCATCCTCTGCCATACAAATTTGAAAACCAGCGATCTGCAAGACGTCTAGGGTTACCACATGAATGCCTTTTGGACTGTACCCAGTAAGAATCTCTACGAGTGTGGCAAGATGAACTTTGCTAAGGGCAAGAAATTAAGTAGATCTCTTGCGTTCTACTCTATTCCAGAACGAAATGAATAGTTCCCGAAAGCATAGATAGAATATAATAGAATAAAATAAAAATAGAAGTAAAAATAACGCAGATATCAATTTGTGAAAGCTTAAAGGTAGAAATCTGTTTGAGAAGTGTCGCCACATAATTAAAAATTAAATTGCATTAAAAATATTAAATATTAGATACTTTTGGCTAACAAACTAAACAAATTTCAATATGTACTTATATACATATAGTATATCTGAGAAGCATACCTATAATTCAGAAGGCTTGCCATTTTATTAGTAAGTTACTGAGGCAAAAAATCGAATATGGGTATCAAATTGAAGATATTGAGGAAGGCTAGTAAAGGTTTCCAAGATGGTCTTATTGCAGGTCAGTTTCTACAGATACTCTCCGTGCGTCGAGAGATGCGTACAATTTTGTAGGCAGCATCAATGATTTTTACGGAGTCGGAAAATCTGCATCTATGTTTTTTTAGTGAGAGAATTTGCTGCCCTTTTTCATTGTCAGTTATCATTTTTCCCCAAAAAATTTTCCACATTGAGTTGCCAATTTTGTTTAATAAATTCTTCGTGTCTCTTTTCATCGGTGGAACTTAAAAAGTTATGATTTGCAGCATCTAGTAGTTCGTCTCCGAAAAAGAGATCTGCCTGCTAAAGGTATTTCTGGCTCTTCTTTGCCTTTGCTTATCAGGGTCATATGCTGTCTCTTCCATACTTTAAGAATACTAATATCAGAATAATGATGTAATTATGTAATTATAATGAGCTTATATATAGTCTTATTTATGTCCAAGCCTAACCTCCCATTAATTTTTCCAGATATGATCACTTATCATTTCCTGTTAAGCCTACCATGTACGATTCTAATTTAAGCCTTCTTAAGCTTTTTAAGAAAAAAAGTGGTTCCTATATAAACTTTAGCCACTTTATCTTTATAAGAAAATACTCCTCCCATCTCTAAAATTGGTTTATCCATGCCCTTACCCACTTTGCAGTGACAGTGAATCATCACTTAAGCTCAAATGGGGCCAAAAAATAAAAAAAAATAAAAATGCGAAAAGAATATAAACTGAAAAAAAGTAATAAGGAGCAAAATTTCTCTGCTCCAAACGCCAACAACCCGAGAATCGGCAATAAAACTAGGTTAGAACAGCCGTAAACACTTTGAATTTATTGCTGTTTGCACTTGAAGGCTGCAGCATTCTCGTTCGTGCTTTTCCAATCATCAATATTTAAGTATCAATTTAACTTTTGCTCTTGCAAACTATACGCGGCTGAACGGCGAAGGCATTTTCGACTAAAAACGCGGAAAAATGAGAAAAGTTGGCAAGACGTGTGCATGGAACTTTAAGCGGAGACGCGAAGTGCGGCAAGTTGTGCAGATAAGATATGTGGCAACTGCCAGAGGCTGTGCGAAGTGGTGTGGGTGAAGCGATTTAGGAATGGTGTTTCCTACTTAGCGCTTTCCAAATCGATTAGCACGCAGCGGACGGACAGCTCGGCTGAGTTGATAGTGGCAGACGCCTGTGAGTTGAGGGGGAGGCTTATCTGCGTAAGACCAAGACATTGTGACTTGATTAAAGGCAACGCGATAAGTGTGCTAAGACTCTGTGTGGCACATATGTATGTGGTTGTTGTTGGTGCGTGCAGCAAAAAGCAATTACTTAATTAGTGAAAAAGTTTTATATGAACTTCAATTGTTGCATGTTGTTTCTATTGTTGTTTTAATAGTTGTGGTAGTGATAGCAAAGAAAGTTTAATTCCAGAAACTTTCCAACTAATGCATGGGGAATATGGCAGAGCAAATTAAGTTTAATCTCTTTGGATGGAGGGAGGTATATGTTTACATACAAACATACATACATATTTATGAAACTGCAGACTGAGTAAGTATAGAAAAAGCTGCGAGAAACGCTAAAGCAGTCAATTTCTTGATCTTTATAATGGCGTTAGAAGTTGACTGAACTTAAAACCACTAGGTTCGTACGTTTGGGCGAGGAATTTTACCGTTATAATCTTACAGTTTGTACTATTTAAATAGGTGGCAGCACTGCTGAAAACATATCAATGTACATACATATGTAATCCAAATATTTCTCGAATAAATTTTTAATTTTTTGTCTAGTATTGGAGAGTTGAATTAAGTTGCTCAGTTTGGCTTAAAAATAAAAATAAAAAAAAGGTGGCAACCTTTGATTTTCATTTACAATTATAAATTTTTTTTTTAATTTTCTAACTAAAAAAATTAATTTAAGCAAATGGCAACTCTACTCAAAGTGTATGCAATTAATAGTTTTTATTTTTAAACGTTTTATTTTGATAGCAATATTTTTATAATCAATTTAACTTAAGAAAATTAATTTAAATTTCTTCTCGTTCAATAATTATTTAATTTCATGGGAAAAAATTAAACAGGTGGCCACTCCACAAAAAATACTTATATATTTTCTACGCTTGCAGTGAGAATATGTTTAATAACTCAACCAATATTTAACTTCATAAGAAAAAATGAAACAGGTGGCAACTCCTCAAAAATACGTATATGGCTGCCAAGCTTGCAACCAGTGGGTGGATGTTCAATAACTCAACAATTATTTAACTTTATAAGAAAAAATCAAACAAGTGGCAACTCTCCGCAAAATATATGTATTTGCAAACATTAGGTTTTTTTAAATGCTTTTATTTGATAGGAATATTGTAATCATAAAGTCAAAAATCTTAAGAAAAAATTATTTTCAGTTTTTGAAATAGGTGGCAACTTTTCTGAGTTGACAAGGACGCATCGTGTACTATAATATTGCATGCATCTTCTCCTCGTCCAATAAATATTTAATTTCGTAAAAAAATTAAACAGGCGGCAACTCATCAAAAGCATTTATATTGTTTCTAAGCTTGCAATCAGTATCAATGAAAAAATTAAACAGGTGGCAACCTTTCAAAAATACCCTTATTGCTACTAAGCTTACATCCAGTGAGAGAAGTTGTGTTTAAGTGACACAAGTGACTCACAGCTCAAAATTAGCTTAAAAGCATTTTAGTAAGTTTCGAAGCGATTTTCCTAATAACGGTTATAATTCATGACCAGCAAATTTTAAGTAAAAACTTCCATGGCAATATTTCACTTATGTCTGGCCACAAATTTTCCAGGGCGTGCGTAATAACCGTAAAATGGCCGCATTAGTGCAAGTGCTGCCCGCGTTAAAACGAAAAAACACTTTCGTCAAATTTTAGTGTCAAAAAAGGTGCACAAATTTGCTTTCATTTTCTAATATTTTATGCGCCTAATTTGCCCGAGGAAAAGTGCCCAATCTACCGCTTTCACTTGCCTCTTGCTACTTTTACTTATTTTTCCTTTTTCTCGTTTGCTATGCGAACTGAACAGCTGTTACGCCCCTTAAGCGCGCAAACACACATGGCTGGAGTGAAGTAAACATTTTCGCTTTGTCAAAAGTTTAGTGAGCTTCGAAATTGATTTGAAACTTCAATTTTATGTAGTTCAATGACAACAAAAACTTTTAGGAAATTTGTGCGCCCGCACGAGACTACCTTTTATTTACATAGCAATACATTGACAGTGCTACAAACGTTCATGGGTCTTGCTAATATTTGTCTAGCTCAATACTTTTGTTGTTGGAAGCATGTTTTTTTTTTGTAAATCTGATTGTATGATTTGGCTAGTTTTTTATTGTAGAAAATATAATAAAATGTCTAAATATGTTTACGGTCAATTTGACAGTCAATTGGGCACATAATTGGCATTGTTATGTGGTGAACATGATTGTTCACCATGGGAGAGTTTTGGGTAGAGTGGTAGGCGTATACTTTTTATACATACCTAATCCAGTATATTTTGCGCATTTAATGCGAAAAAGCGGAAATTTGAAAATAAATCATAAGTTAGAATTTTATATAATTGAAATTTAAAATTAGCGACAAATAATTTGTGAACTTTCACTGCTTTGGTGGGCCTGAGAACAAATTTGAACAACATTGACAATTGAAACATATAAAATTCTATCGAAAAAAGAAAAAAATTTACTTTTTCTGGGTTGGTTAGTTGAAAAAGGAGGCAAGTGAGCTCCAAACCGCAGTCGGACGCACTTGACACATTGAGCTTTCTGGTGGTAACAAAGTTCAGCCTCCAACTACTCAGTGGACTTGGTAAAATACATAATTATTTTCCACACCATCAGCCCAATGTATCATTGGAAGCCGTAGAATATGTCCCATCTCATTAGGCAGAAGGGTAGGAATTCGCAAATGTAATATTCTAGCATCTCATCATCCTCCGCGCATGCTCTGCATTTCGGCGTATCCACTTTTTCAATCCAAGATGTGATTTTAAGAGTAGGTGCCTTGTGATGACCCCTACAATATTATAAAGTTAGCTTTTTCCTTGAAGTATAAGCTGATTGGCCTGCCTACCATCAACACTACTCCAAAGTAACTTTGTGGTATGCCACGTGTTGCTGGTGTTCCAAGACTCGAGTTGTTCGAGGCATCATTGCTTCAAAAAAGCCTTGAAGGAACTGAATGGTTTATGACAGATTTTGCAAATAGTTTCCAGCTGCCTTTTAGGGGATCGAGCTGCTCGATATGACTTAGAAACCAGATGATATTAACTGAGAGCTGGGAATCCAGATGATATTAACCGCTTTACCTACTGAGAGTGCAGGGCAATACCTGCTTGCTTGCTTAACCTTATGCAGTAAAATTTAGTATTGGCGTTACAGAAAGCTTAACGCTTGGTTACCCACTACAAGGTATGTATATAGAGTTGTTCGTTAGAGCAGAAGCTCACTTGACACATTCTGTTACACCTACAATTTCACTCTGAAAGATTGAATTGTAGTCATTTCGTTTGAAGCTTCCTTATGCGTATTGATTACTACATTAGTAGCCCGCAGCTGTTTTTATTTCACCCTTTGATTCCTAGGTGAATATGCAGATTTCGCCGTTGGATCCACCGAGGCGGCGTCCGGCTCCAATGGTCTAAAATCATGAGCCGGCCCGTATGTGTATTGGTCGGATGTTGCGGATAGTTCCAATAGACCACTTGGTCATCATTGATGCAATGGCTCTTCTGGAGTCCCAGTTTTGAAGGATTTTAAAAAACCTGCTGTCTGTGAGTTCTCTCTAGCATAGTTTTTATCTGGGATAACTCCGAGATACGGTGCAATAATTATCAAGGTGATCTAAAGGAAGCGAAAAGAAAACCTCCATGCGGAGAGAGACGGTTCGGATAATCAATTTTTATATCTTCCTTATATTTGCTTTACTAATACCTTATGAAAGTAATAAGTTTCTAATTTCATAGAAGGCTTTCGAAAATAGTTTACAGATATTTTGAGCTGAAGAACTGATATTTTTTGGCATTAAGTCGAGAGGTGTTTATTTCAAATTAACATTTAGTTCCATATTCTTAAAAACATGTACAAGAATGAGTCACTTTAAGCTTTTAATTAAGTCTGACTGCTAATACCGTGATGAGTGCCACAGCAACGTATGCTCAAATAAATTTAAATCCTATAAGAAATGCCAAAGAAATTAGTCTTAGTATACCTTTGAGCGAACAAAACCATTTTATGAACTCGGCTAGTTCGCGTTGCATTAAGAAATTACTGAAAGGTTAAATCAATAAAGGTTTG
Organism: Bactrocera tryoni; assembly: GCF_016617805.1. Lineage (NCBI taxonomy): Eukaryota > Metazoa > Arthropoda > Insecta > Diptera > Tephritidae > Bactrocera > Bactrocera tryoni. Next base: position 65,322,835 of record NC_052502.1, on the reverse strand, counting down.
AAATCAGAAGAGGGTTCTAAAGGAAAGGAATTTCGGTTCCATCCATCCTAAGCTCTAAACTCATTATATAGTATAATTATATAATCTTATTGTCTTAAAACAATGAAGTGCCGTGCTTACTGTTTACTACATTAAGCTTGGCGTTAAGAAAATACTTAAAGGGTGACGCCGGACCATAGTGGATAATTAGAATCAGAAGTAAGTCTCTAACTTTTCGGGTATTCCGTCGTTATAATGCACCAAAAGGCTTTAGAATTTTTTTATTCTAATTAATTAAGCTTCCTTAATCGTTAATTGGTCAAACTTTACTCGCTAAAAGCTCAATGACGACTTAATTTTGACGATGTTATCATCGTCTATGCTTCTGCACCATATAGTAGGACGAGGATGATGAGTGACTTGAAAGTTTAGCCTTTGTTCGTCGAGAGAGGACTTTACTACTCAGGCCGAAGTAGCACCTGTTGGCAAGAGATATTCTGCGTTGGATTTCGAGACCGATGTTGTTGTTTTTAAGATGGATTGTCGATTTTGTCTTGAAGGTGATTTAAGACAACACTTGGAAGACTGTTGTCATTATCATTCTGTTAAACTTGCTGAGACTGTCGGGTAAATAAGATTCGTTTTCTTGATTATAGATTTCGTAGCAATTCGGTGCTTGTCCACTAGGACCAGAATAGAGCAGCTTGGATCCTACAGAGTTTCTGGTTTCATTACAGGGATATAAAATATTTTTTTAAGCGCAAAATGTCTCGTAAAAAGAAGTTTTGTTATGAAAAACATCGAGCTAATTTGGTGACAGACGATTATTTGAATGAATTACTGTAAATATTTACAAAACATTGTATTTATATATATTTTCAATGATTTGACAAACCAACTACAAAGGCGAACGCCCTGTAATAGTAATAACCTATTTATTATAGCCAAAATGTATTGATAACGGTGCTGATGGACGATATGAAAGATGATTTGTCAGTATAGAAGAAATTCATAATACCCGATATCAAGGCAACAGTACATAGAGAGGAAAGGTGTAAAAGGTATTTGGTATATTATGCCAAAGGCCTTAATAATACTTTTTATTTGAGGTTTTCTGTAATAACTAGCCTTTGATAATATCGAATCATTGCTATTCTTAATCTATCTATCCATCTGAATCATTAAAAAGTTGAAGATATTGATCTGAGAAGGTGTGGTGCATTATATATTACATATAAAATTATATCAATTGATGGAGCTCTTGTACCGAATTTTAATGGTTTCTTGGAACACTCAACTTAATTTTGTATAAGCTCAAGAAGGGATCTTATGTCTTTCTACTTCACTGATTACCGCTTTGTCGGCTTAAAGCTTAGTCGAAAATAAGCGTAACAGTTAGAGAATTCAAGAGAAGGATGTGACCTTTATATTTATATGATATGGTTACCAATGTGAAGCAAAGCTCATAGAGTTGGAGCTAGAGACTGATTACTAGTATTTTAATCAAAAGAAAAGTTGCTGTTTATATCCGAGCTGATTTTTGGGTTGTCCTCTTGACAAAACTCACTCATTAAACCCGAGAAGGCATTTTTCACTTTGAATTAGTGAAAACGAAAGCTTTAAGTTAAACTTTATACGAAAGCGTTAGGTATATTTAAAACACTAAGCATAAGCGAGAGAGACTAATAGGCATGTTTAAGGCCAAATATGATGAATACATATAAGACAATAATAAAGCGAACTTTGATCACTCATTTTTCATAACTAAAACAATACCGAATACTGATGAGATTGCTACCTTTAACTCAGCCTACTCAGTAATAATAAAGTGTAGAATGTAGAATGAGAATCCTTGGGACCTTTGAGTAAAGATACTACATTAAGGTAGAGGAAAAGCTCACTTTGCATTAAACAATGACATAATATTCAAGCGCTTTTCACACCAAATCTCACTAAAAATATGTTAAATAAATGCAAAATATATATATATCCGGCAATTTTCACACTTTTCTTCCTTATTGCGCACTTGAAGTGCCACTGAAATTGGAGACCTAACTATTAACCGTTACATATAAATGCTGGTGACGCGTGCCTATACTCAAAACTGCCCATTCCCGGAATACCAACGGCATTTGCTAGCAATTTTCATAACGAAGGATCATGCCGACAGACGTCTTTATACCCGCAGACAGGCAATGGGCGGCCAGACAATCAAAATGAAAGTGAAAATGTGACTGAAAATGTGCGTAAATGAAGCGTCACAAATGTCACAATTGAGACGACACCACAAGTAGTATACGGCAATGTAAAATAAAAGGATAAGGCAATCAAGAGTACTACGCTTGAATAAAAAAGTAAGAAAAAAAAAGAACGAAGGCGGTTAGCCATAAAAAACCAGTTGGTGGGCACTGCTCAAACAATTCAGGCAGCTGCTTTGCATACTTGTGGCATAATATTTAATATTATTTGCTTTTTTATTTCGACTTGCGCCCTTTTGCTTGGCAATCACTTCGTCGACACAAAGCAAACAAAGTGTGAAATTCATAAAGCAAACAAAGCCAGAGCATGGAAAATCATGAAAAATCAAATGGAAAACAAAAGGAAGGAAAAATTATGGCATAAAAAAGTTGAAAGAATTGTGTGTATAGAAAGTGGGGGATGCTTGAGTGTGACAAACGCAAATGCCAACAGTGAAAAATCAGCGCATTTCGACAGCCGCAAAATGCCAATACACTCTGTTGATGCACAGTGGTGCAAATAGATACAAAGTTGGAAAAAAGTGAAAGGAAGAGGCAGCAGAGCTAGTAAAATTTAATAAAAGGCAAAAGAAACAAAAAAATATTTAAAAATAAAAAAAAAATATTTAAAAATAAAAATAAAAAAAAAGAAAAATAAAAAAAATTGAAAAAAAAATTAATATAATAAAATAAAAATTAAATAAAATAAAAATTAAATAAAATAATAGTAATATAAAAAAACAAAGGAAAATAAGTACTGGTTTCTTTTCAAGCAGACATCTGCAATTCATACATAACCTCAAAAATTGCAGACTAAAATTGAAAATCGTAAAGTTGCAAAAATGTTTCCGGAATTTTATAGAACATTTTTTTCTAAAGTAATATTTGTGAATAGAACGTAATTTTTTCATGTTAATAGAAACTTAACCTCAATAAAGCTCAACAAATTATAAGAAATTATACAAATATGTTTTAAAGCTCTACAAATTACGTAAAGACGCGACACTGAATGTGGGATTACGAAATTTCGTCCTAATTTGTATGATTATATTATAAATTAAATATGAAACAAATAGTTTAATCAGTCTATGTCATCACGTATCCTCATATAGAACCTAACCTCAAATAAAATTATGTTAAATCATTAAAATTAATATCGAAATGGCGCAGATCTGTATGTACATTTGTAGAAATATTATGAAAGAACAAATATATTAAAATTTGTATAATAATATTACAAATGAAGCCTAAAAAAATCGAATCAGTCTATGTTATCACACATTCTCCTGAAATGAATATACATATGTTCACCTAAAATGCAAAAAAAAGTATCAAAAAAAAAAAATTGAAAATCGTTTACATATGTACATATATAATAACTAATATAATATTTCACGAAAACTCTAATTTTGTTTCAATATTAGTGGTTTCTATTATATCGTTTTTCCCTCGCCTGTAAACTTATGAAAAGTGATCACATTTTATGTGACGATATATTTGTAGAAACATTTTAAAGAATGAGTACATTAAAAGTGCAAAATTTGTTATTTTATAGAAGCTGCCATACAAATCTAACCTCAAAATGGTCTTTAATCTCTAAAAGCCTTGACGAACAACATCTAGTTTTATATGCCGGTAAAATTTTTGTTAATAACACCGAATATTGACATAAACATTATCATTTCGTACATCTTCCACTGGAAGAAATTACAAAATAGGCAACACCTAACCTTAAAATTTTAAAGAAACTGAGTAAAAAGTGTACATACCTATGAAAACAACTTATTTATTATATATTCCATTTTTTCAAATATTTCCTATACCAGCCTAACCTTACTACTTTTACTGTATAAAACTAACCTCAAAATAGTTGCAAAATATGTATAAAAAAATATTTGAAGACAAAGGTGAATATGAATATAACCATTTATAGAAGAATTTACAAAAGAAAAAACAAACCCATCTTCAAAGCATTGAAAAACATTTTAGGGATCTTAGAGCCATTGAAACCGAAATGTTATAGAATAGGATATTTATACTCGTAAGATTTTATAATAGAAAAAAATGTTTGAATTTATGAAAATAAACATAATCTCAAAAAATATTGTTAAAAGTATTACCATACAATTCTAACCTCAAAAAACTCCGAAAAAATTTCTTTTAAATTTTTTATACAAAATTTTAATAGAGAAACAAAATTACTCTCGAATTTATAATTGATTAATATTTTAGCCTAAAAGATATCAAAGTTTACAATTCAAGAATATAAATATTTCTTATTTTATTTATAAAATTTACTACATTACTTATAGCATTATATATTTCTATTAAATTTTATTTGTAATAAAACATTTCACTGCACTGAAATAAGATAATAAAATGTCCATAATTAAATTTTTCTTAAAAAATATCCCACTGTGCAACTAAGCGGCTAACAACTCGCATTCAAATGTTGTGACATATACACACACACATTCTCCCACTTGTCTTACTGCTGCTGTTTGACTGTCAATGCGTTTGCATAAATTGCAATATTTTTCTTTGCATACATTTAGGCGCACACATTTAACGGCAATGAATTTGGATTGTGGATGTTAATGTGCGGCCATTCAGCGAATATGTGTGTATGCATGTACGCTTTATGAATAGCATTTGCGGCAATTTACAATGTTGGAAAGTGTTGCATAGTTTTATGCGCTTAAATATGTAGCATACATACAGACATACATATATTAACGCATAACAGGAAGGTTTGGTAATGCCAGAGAAACGCTCATTGCGTCCCAGATTTCTTCACACTATTCAAATAGTCTATAGAAAATTTTTATGGATTAAAAATTCTATCGTCATTTACATTTCACGCGTTTTTTATGCAAATATTTGATGCAACCCTTTTGCATCAACCCACTGATTGCGCGCCGGCAAGCGCTTTTTGAGGTTTCCATTTCATTAAGTAAATGGCTGCTGATTTATTTTATTTTGTTTACTTTTGTAGCAATATTAGGAGTAAGGGGAAGGCGGTGGTGTGAGAGAACAATAAAATTATTGAAGTTAAAAGATTGTTTTTGTTTCTCGCCTGATTTTATAGTGCATTGTGTAATAAATATATTTTATACCAAAGGGTTGGATCAACTGGTAGTAGAAAAAGCTACAAGGTCTGAGCGGAGACTTAAATCTGTTACCACGGGATCCAGTAAGCCCTTAGAGCTCGCTCCAATCTGCTCATTGGGTTTGGCCTTTTGGGGAGATTCGTGGTGGCTGCGGTTTAAACCTAAAGGCAGATAGAATTGAAGTTCTAGTTCAGTTCAGTGTGTAGTCGCATTGCGGCCGGGTACCGGACTCACAGCACAGCAGAGGTTTTATATCGGCCTCGAACGCGATCAAGGAGGAATAGGTGTTCCTTGGGGTCTGTTAATTGTAAATTTGAATAAATTAATGACTTAGCCTATCTCAGACCCAGCATAAATTTCATCAACAAACAAAGCCTGTAGGTCAAACGCTGTAAAACTCTTGATAACTGGTGCTACTTGTTGATCGGTAGGCAATTAAGAAGCAGATCCCCCGCCTGACAAACTAAAATTGCAATCTTTAAGTCTTTTATTATTCTCGTGCTATATAAGGTGGCAGATACATGGACAATTCGAGAGAACTCTGCTTTGCAAAGTCTTTGAAGCTATCCGCGTAAGCGGTGAGTATGGAAGAAGAGAAAACGACGAATTGTAGTAGCTCTTCAGTCATAAATATCCAAGAAATGCGCATTGTCATATTCATCGAAGACAATGTTCCAGCGAAAAACTTCTTCGATTCGAGACCCAAGGAAACGGAACACCGCAAGAAAGTACGACCACGGAAGGACCAAGTGCATGGGAATATGTCTGCACATGGGTTGTACCACTAACGTGATCTGACAAAGGGTAGAGGCAACTGGCAAGTTGTGTGTTCTCGGCCCAGACGCGCTTACGGTTGTAATGCCAGAGAAGAAGAAGGTTAAGTCAAGCTATTTATAAAGTGCTTATATACCGAAACTTTTGCGGACCACTTAGAGAATTTGAGTGGTAATTCGAAATGCATTTGATTGAATAGTCCACAACTCTTATTATTGTTAGAAAATAATTGCTTCCGCTTAGATACAATACATTAGAACGATGTTGGTTACGACTACTCACTACATTTTTATACTGCTATACGACTCTTCATAAAGAGTTGGAGATGGAGATGGATCTGATATATTCGCTGGATCGCTAACATAGCTTGTTGTTGTTGTAATCTTCAAATATAAATATTTTTTTATCGAAGAGTGCTTCCACAAACTTAGCATATGTGTATATGGTCCAATCTATTCTCTATGTATATATATATCCATAAATATGAATATGCTTAAGTCAAAATATGAAAATTTCTGGCAAAAAAAATTTACTCTTTTCTAAATTTATTTGTAAACTCTAAAAAATAGTGTGTCATACAGAAATAACCTAAAGGTTTTTATTTTTCTCAATGGAACTTTTCTTAATATCCAAAGTGCTTACATACATACATATAAATATATATACCCACTAGCACACAATATATTCGAAATAAATATAAAGTTTATCAGCAATTTTTCATTCGAAACTCAATCACTCAAAACAGCTTTGAAGCGCAACGAAAGCAATTCAATTGCAGGTGGAGAGGAGTGAAAAAATCGGCGGCAGAAAGGGAGCAAGAGCAGTTGCACGAAAGAGTTTCACAGTTCAGTTGCGAAAGTGCTCAGCACGTTCTAGTTTCGCAGACAATACAAAAACTACACACAACCGAAAGTCGCTGACACCAGCACACAGATTGATTTACGCGCACCTGTTTGTGTGCGCCAACGGAAACGGAAGTGAAATGTAGCATTTTATCTACAAGTACACGTATTATATAAAGAAAGTAACAATGACTTGAGGAGAATAGAGCAAAAGTGTTAATAAAAGTAAAGCAAGAAGTAGAGTGTAGCTACAGCTGCTGCTGATGAGAAGCAGCAGGTGCTTTCAAGCTATGAGAAACCAAAGAGTGGCAAAAACTCAAGACAGCAGCGTGGAACGAAAACCTGGAGCTGCTGTGAGACTTGAAGGATCGATAGCTGAGGAATGGTAAGAAGTGTGTAAGCTAGCAAATTGAAATATAATGGTTAACAACAACACTGACGTGGAAATATACAAAGCAACAATGCTAAGCTGGAAAACTTATCGAGCAGCAAGAAGAAGAAACAGTTATGGAGAAAGAAAAATAGAAATGTTCGTATATAAAAAGCAATGCAAAAAGCTGGCGTGTGAAACTACTTTGACAAGCGCAATAAAACTCGTAGAAAACTTGCGTTTTTCCCTAAGGCAAATATTGAGCTGGCATTGTCATATATACTAAAAATAATTTGCAATATGACAGCCAAAGCACGAAACGTGCTAGCTGCAGCAAGTGAATTTTTTAGGCATGAATACATATGACAAACAAAATTGTAACGTTAGCTAAGGGTTTTTGTTTAAATATCGAGTGTTGACTTTGTTGTAAAATGAGTAAAAGTCAATATAAAAATCCCAGATGTCGAAAGCATATCAGTCATATCGCTACATCATATCAGTGTAACAAGTCTTGGCATGAATTGCTCGCTACATTATATAATGTTGCTGCAATCATGAGCAATTTCATCGAAAAGTTGTTGTTCCCCTCAGAAGATCTAAATATATTCAACAAGCCGCATTAAACACTTATAACTTAACATATCACTTGGTAAAGTATCAGCTTTATTGTAATAATTACCATATGGAAAGAACTTATAAGAAATTACATCGAAAAGCTCGAAGCCAAATCGCTTCACAAGCGTATTACGTATAATAACACTTTTTATATGATAAAATAACACATAATTGTAGGAAAATTCATATGAGATTAGCATTACACGGCCTCTGCTGTATTAATGGCCAAATCTATCCTATCACATCATCATCTCATAACACTACATTACCTGATATGGCACCACTTAAATTTTTTACGCTCTCAAGGTCATAAAAATCCAGCCCGCTAAGTTAAATTCCATTTCAACATCTCACGGCATAACATCAATGATATTAGGCCGCATGCATTATATAGCATAGCTTTATTTGACAGCAACAATATTTAGTCAAGTACAACACATCATATCGTCATCTATTGAGAACACATTACCTGATATCACATCAATTATGTAAGGCTATTAAGGTCATAAAAACCCATCACACTTACAAAAATTCCATGAACTAAGAGAAAATCGCTTGACATCACATCAATAATATTAAGTTACATGCATTAAATTATATATTAAGAACGCACCTAGTCAGCTTCAAGTGTTATAATATAAATCATATTTAGTACAGCGTACATCGCCATCAAATAATACCACATCACGTGATATCATCAATTATATTTATAGCTGTATTATGTCAAGTGTTTTTTATCAGCAAATGAGACGACTAGGGTGGCAGCGCTTCAACCCATGCAATGTTAAATGCAATAATTCACATCACATCTAATAACAACACATAACTTGATGTCACATCGATTAATTTATAACGCGTTAATATGATGGAACCTCAAGCTAAAATTAATTATAAACAACAAAACATTAACTTCGGCTGCACCGAAGCTAATATACCCTTCACAGGTGCATTTCTTTTAGTAACTATGTGTTCAGTTTATATGGAAGCTATATGCTATAGTAAGCCGATCTGAACAATTTCTTCGGAGATTACATTATTGTCCCAGAAAATAACCTGTGCCAACTTTTGTGAATATATCTTGTCAAATGCAAAAGTTTTCCATACAAGAATTTTTTTCCGATCGTTGAGTTTGTTTGGCAGCTATATGTTATAGTGGTCCGATATCGGCAGTTCCAACAAATGAGCAGCTTCTTGAAGAGAAAATGGCGTTGGCAAAATTTCAAAACGATATCTTAAAAACTGAGGGACTAGTTCGTACATATACAGACAGACGGACAGACAGACGGAGATGGCTAAATCGACTCAGCTCAACATACTGATCCTTTATATATATACTTTATAGGGTCTCTGACGCTTCCTTCTGGGTGTTGCAAACTTCGTGACAAACTTAATATACCCTGTTCAGGGTATAATAATATTATTATAATATATTATTAATAAAATATTAGTTATTTTAAGTCAATATATCATCGAATATATTAAGTCACATGCATCAAATCTTAAGAAAACATGTCAGCATCAAACGATAGAATATTGCTTTACACATTACATCAGACGTGATTCTATTAAGTCAAACGTATTACATCATAGCCTAAGTACTCTTCATGTCAACAACAAGTGATTAATGTCTTACAGTGCTAAGTTAATCACATCACATACTTGGAAATCACTACGTCATTATCATAACGACACAAATTCACTTGTTATCAACTCTCATGATATTATATAAAAATTGACGTGTGATTTACTTAATATTAAATCAAATTAAACTATGTTATATCGACTTAAATAATAACCGCTGGAAACCATAATGAACATTACATCACATTATCACGTCACTGCATTTGAAGTCATGTCACATCACATTAAGTTGTTTCACATATTAAATTAATAGATTATCATGTCATATTGCATATCACAACATGATAACTTTTCTTGCAATAAATTAATGTCTATGTGAACATTTAACTATTCTTCTGATAAAAGTTAGTGCTTTAGTGCCTAATATCATATCACTTGATATGGTAACACATGACTTAATATCACAATCAATCAAATCATAACCAACCATATAATATACTCTGCCATTAACACTCTATAAGGCATATTGGAATCACTGCAGCTTTCTACTTTTGAAAATTTTTTGATTATTTAGAATTCAAAGATCTTGATAATCCCTGATGATAATTGTCTAAGACATTTCCAATTATAAGAATTTTATGTACGTCTTTAGTAAGGTTTTACTTTAATAACTCTTGTGATATGAAGATTATTTGAGATCGCTAGCTAATCTCTCCAAATAAGTGACTTTTCCGAAAGCACAAAACTAATTAGAACAAATTTCAGTTGAGTTTGAGCTTTAAAAAACCCGGGCATAGTAATTATACTTCAAATTGGTATATTGAAATATATGTGACCTTATAGAAGATGTATGTAAAGTTTGATGGCTGATCCAGAGATCGCACTTGGACTACTAAATGCAACTTCTGTACCAAATCTTAAAAGTTGACAACGCGCTTTCTGGTCAATATAACTTTGCTTTGACGTTTAATTACGATTCTCTTTAGCTCGATGGGTATCTGAAAGTGTGAGCTTACATGTGTTTAAGCTTTGATAACGCAAACGTGAGACAATCTCAAAGGAAGTGTTCAAATGTTTTCACTTCAACTTCTTCCATACAGTCAAATGAATGAGTCAAACGGATATTACGACAATGCAAGAATCGATGGAAACCCAGTGCTGACCAAGCTAACGCGAAGTCTAGAGGAAAGTGGAGCACCTATTCATGCCCATTCTATTGATAGCGCAGCTAGAGTTCCTTTCTCTACCAGCACGTTAGCTTTACAGTTACTTGCGATTCCATTGTGGCCTGGCACTCATGATAGTCTTATCAGAAAGTGAATCGATGCTATTGATAATGAAGATAGGCACTCCTTAACCAGCTTTGAATGCACGGTGAGTGAACTAAAGGCTAGTAACGCTGCATTGCCATGAGAGTAGATAGTCATGGAGAATATAATTCAGCACAGAAATATTCTTAACAGAATGATTGCACTGTAACTTGTTTTTCGGTTCTTCAACAAGTTATCATCAGCGAGCTTTTCAAACCTACGGGCTAGTATCTAAGGTTAGCGGAGGTAAAGATTTAAGTACTTTAAACATGGTTACAAGAGTCTCAAAAGTCCATTAAAGTTAGAAAAATCTTAATCTACTGCAGTTGGAGTTGGAGAAGGTGAATGAAGGGAAAGAGTTTATTGTCGCGGCATGTTGCATAATCATAATATTGGAGCACATTTGCATACACCTCTCACAAACACGCCACTTCGATTATGATTTACGACACATATGAGCATAAATGTTCAGAATATTGTAGTGCAACAAATGTGCAACAGCAACACTACACATGCAGTAAAGTGCTCGTGCACTTGTGGCGCGCTTTCGAGTGAAGTATGAAGCGGCGCGCTACTAAAGAGTTGACATAAATGCTGAAAGGAGTAGAGTGTGGCATAAAATATAGAGTACATAAAATAGAAATCTATATAAATATACATTGTAGCAACAAATGTTATGCAAGAATTTTGAAGTCAAGCATGAAAGCCTAAAAATATGCTAAGCGGGAAAGTAAAGTATAATAAAGAGCAAATAAAAAAAAAGTAAAATAAAATAATACAAAAAACAATAAAAAGGAATAATAATAAAAAAGATCCAAACATAGCCGGAAAATAAATACAAATATGCAGGAGGTCTATAAATCTCTCTGACGCAGGTAAACCGCAAAAATGGCAGGCGGAGCGCAAGTGCCACGGAAGCACTTCCTAACAATCATACGCGAACATAACGGTAAGTAAACTCGCGCTAGCCATGCTTGGAACGTATAAGTATATAAGTATATATATTGTATATTTGCCTTCAAACTGTTCGCAGTCACGTCGCGGCGAAATATGAAAAAGTTTATGTACCCCGTAAAGTATGCAACGCGCATCATCCTTCGCAGTCTTCAGCGGCAGTCGTTAGCACTTCTAGCGCAGTCGGCTATTGTGGTACGCATAATTTACACGCACAACACTTCCGCGTCTTTGGCGGCTTTACATACATTTCGTTTGTTTGCTGTCGTTTTTTTCGCTGTCGCGCACTTCAAAAGTAGTCGTTTAAAACACTTTACCTCGTAAATGCGCGTGAAAACACCTGTGCAAGTTCTGTACACGCAGAAAGTTGAAGATACGCAAAGCGCCTGGGGAATGGTGAAAAAAGTGTTCGAACGCCTTAAGGTATGCCACACAACTGGCACTGCTTCACTAGTTTTCAAGCGTTGCTTGGTAAGGTTGCGCTGTAAGTGTTCCATTACAACCCTCGTTTGGCCTGGTTGAAAACTTCTGTCTATTAGCGTGCCTTGTTGTGTCACTTCGCTGGGAGAGCACATTTTATGATTTGTTTTATTGAAATGCTTGTTTTGTCTGTCTGTTTCGGTAATTTAGCCTTACAAGTGCATGTCTTTATTTTAAATTTTTGTCGGCTTATCTTGCTTGGGCGCAATTGTGTTGGCGAAATAATTTCACATGGTACCGGGGTAAATAAATCGGGCAAAGGTTTAAATTCCAAAGTTAAGAAAAATTAAAAAAAAAGAAAAGGAACAAATTAAAAGATGTATCTATTCATATACGTTAAGGAAAGAGTCCAACCATAAACGAGTGAGCTAATGAAAGTAGACAGTTTGGATAGGACTCTGCGAATACTTAGTATTAGGTTAGGTTAGATTAGGTCGTAGACTAGTACCAAAGTACATGGGTCTCACTAGGACCGATTCTCATGGATCAACGAAATGTATTAAGGCGGTTAATATCACTAAGCCACTTCGCTAAGTTTGCTCGGATACTGCAACCTCAGTCTCACTGAGTACGGAAAAGAGTGGAGAGAGAAACAAAATAACTACAACTCGCATTCCTCTATACAACTTTGGTAAACCCATTGGACAGCGTCCAATCAGAACCGAGATACTTCAATCTCAGTCTAATAAAAGCCAGAAAAAAAAGGAAAAAGTAACAAGATGATTCCCGCTCACCTTCCTCTATAAAGCTTTGGTAAAGCGTGCCCGAAAAACTGTTAAGTAGTTTGGAGGAGCTCTTACGGTTAACTCTGGGCCAGAAGGATATCACAATCGCCCAAGTTCTGATTGTTGATCAGCGCGACGATCGACGCTTTGTATTGATCTATGTGTTTCTAGCAATAGAAAGCACCGTGGAATTGAGTCTTCGAAGACAGGTATTCACGTAAAAACACATTGGCTTCTGTTGATCAGCGCTCCCCCTGCGGGGGAGGGGGGGAAAACGAATATTCCCGCGGCAAGGCATGCCTGTCGTAAGAGGCGACTAAAAGCCAAATGCACTATGTCTGACCAGTACAGGTCTGTTTTAAATGTCAGCATGGTCTAAAGTCGGAAAAGTGCTATAATAATAGCTCGAAATGATATTATATTCTTCAAATGGGTTTGCAATTATATAACAAATACTAGAGTTTCAAGCCGCAACAACACTCATACAGCCGGGTTCTTAAGGATTCCTAGGAATTCTTAGGGGCTCGACTGGCAGTAGCTTAAGCGCAAGCTTGGGCTACAGGTCAGACCAAAGACTAAAACATGGTACCACGGGGAGCAGCCACCCCTGGAGTTCGCTTCAGTCTGCTCATTGGGTTTGGCCCTTTGGGGAGATTCATGGTGGCTGTGGTTTAAACCTAAATGCAGGAAGGACATTAGTCCAATGTGGAGTCGCACTGCGGCCGGGTGGCGGACCCAGAGTACGGCAGAGGTTTTAGATGGGCCTCGTACCCGACCAAGGTGGTTAGTGTGCCACACTGCCAATTGGTACTGAAAATGCTTAGCATTCTCAGGGTGCTGATCAACGCATTGATTTGATCCGCTGTGCTTTTGAGCGCCGTGGAGTAAGACTGTCGTCAGCAGGTATCCACGTAAAACACACCGGACGTTGTTGATCAGTGCCGAGCTTTTCGCGGTAAAAAAACGACTTTTTTTGTGAATTTATTTCTCAAATCTGGATTGAGTAATTTTATTCGGACCTTTTGCACATTATGGAACACACTTCTGACAATGTAAGGTAATTTTTTCAAGCAGAAATATTGAGGCATAAGCCGGTATCAGAGCTTCTCCCAGAACATCTTGAGAAAAAACACTTTGCGGTTTCACCATAACTCGGCTGGAAATTATCCGATGATAAAAAATAAAGAAAAATTAGTTAAACTATAATCAAATCTTCCCCCAACGTTCTCTGATAATTTTTTTGCATTCAAAAACTAATGGCGGCCATCTAAAGTGTAAACTGTTACTTTCCACTAAAAATTCCGCCATTTTGTGGGTGGAAAACACTCTTAATGAAAAAAAAAATTTAATAAACGTTGGGGGCGGTATTTTATATGTTAAAAATGTTTGAAATGAATCGATCAAGTAGTTTTGAAGTGACAGTGAACACGTACTTTGAAAAGTAGTTTTGAGAAAAATGCGTTTAAAGCTGCACTGCTGTCCCGACCGCCCGCAGCTGTTAGAGTTAGAGCGTTAAAGGCCAGGAGACTAATAAGACGATAACTCTAAGAATATTACTTCTATCGACTTAAAATTTTAAGGACATATTCTTGAAATGTTAAACAATAAGATAAGACAAAAAAAAATTGACTTTTCGAAAGTGAAAAACCCTACCCCTCCCTTAAACCGGTGGAATGTAATTAATGGGGAATACAATTATATACAGAGTAGTCCTCTAGTCACTCAACCAGAAACTTAAAGAGTTGCGAATCGAGCAAAAAACTGACATACATATCTAGAATAGCCAAACTTATATAAAATAGAGATGGAGTAGTAGGCAACAATGCCATTTTTATGACAAATTTCAAATACGAAAGTAAACTTTAACCAAAGCGAGTTGAAAAGTGGTGGCGGATCGGAGACATCTACTGCTACTTTTAAGAGACGATTCAGTGCCTGAACACCTTCTAAGAAAATATCGAGCAAAGGAAACTTTGGGTTTCAAAATTCCTGCTGTGTTTGTGATTTTGATTTGATTATTTTAGGTTGAATCATTAAGATTCCTACTTGTCAATGGCTTCAGTTTCAAGCTAGGCACGTTTTTATTATAACAATCATATTGGTAACATTTGGAAATTATATTATTTTAGGAAAAGATTATATGTTATTATATAAAAAAATCTGTAGCGCAAATCTTACATTCTATTTATCACAACCTAAATATAAGTTTAGTATTTTTACAGCTGTTTTTATAAGGAAAGCCACTCTACAACATAACTTTAATGCACCTTCAAATTATTCCATAGAGATCAGACATCAAAATTTACTCATCGAATTTTATTGAATTTCGACATTGCATTACTCACACTCCGCCCCGCAACTGTTGCTTACTCATTTATCCACATAACCTCTTTTTCAACACGTATGCCAGCTGCATTGCGTGTGGCAACCCCCAGGAAAGCCCAAACCACAACGGACTCTATTATTTCAACAACATTTTGCCAATGTCATTGAACGATAAAATCGAATCCAAAAGAGAAAAAGGTAAAACCCACCTGACCAAACCAAAGTCCACCGGGCGGACATATGACTTTGGCACGTGAAAAGTCTGCAAATGGGTAACTCACACCGATTTTATGAGCCCACAAGGGTCACATTAAAATGCATGTTAAACAATGTTTAAACACCAAACTGACAACAACAAACAAAATGTTACAAGGAAAGATGCAACAAAAAAAAAACAAGAGGAAGA
This sequence comes from Bactrocera tryoni, assembly GCF_016617805.1. Classification (NCBI taxonomy): domain Eukaryota; kingdom Metazoa; phylum Arthropoda; class Insecta; order Diptera; family Tephritidae; genus Bactrocera; species Bactrocera tryoni. Next base: position 65,307,127 of record NC_052502.1, on the reverse strand, counting down.
AAAAATCGTGTGCAAGAAGCTCAGGCTGGTGCGGCACTAATGGCCAGCGAGGCGTAAGCGGTGACACAGCAGCCGAACAAACACTTGCGGAGTTAATGGACTCGACGTTGAAAATTGGAGATTTTCGGTAGAAAATAGAGCGGAACGGGGCACAAATTGTTAGCGTGACAGAGAAAGTGTTGTGGAAATGGTTAAGAAGGGGCGACTCTACGGTAAGAGCACGGACGGCAACGCATGGACACTATCGATAATCAAGAATCTAATCCATTACTCAACCCCAAATGGCGCAGGGTGGCAGCAAGCTGCTCGCAAAGCGGCGCTGGATAAGCGAGGTAAGCAGTAAATCTTGCACATATTCCACTTTTTACTTGCGGCTTCGCAGATTTCTGGTTATTTTTTGATGTAGGTTGCTGGGCAAATGATAAAAAATGTAAGAGGAAGTTGTGAACAGAAAAGTGATGGTCGAAACGGAAAGGAAAACAAATTACTGTTGTCGGTTGGCGCGTGGTTGAAAGCAGCGAGGGAATACGAAATTGAAAAAGTCAAAACGAAATAAGTCAGATAACCACTGAAGGCGAGACATTTGTTGGACAAAAAGTAAGAAGCGAAGGGCTTTAACGGACCAGGTAGCAATGGTAATAAAAATGAGAAATATGAGAGATAAAAAATGCTACACTGTGCTTTAAAGGGGCAGTCAGTTCCCTTGAAACAGAAATATACGTTCGATATTACGAGCGCTTTTGGCCTACTTTACTATTATTTAAGGCAGTAGTAGCCCCTAAATAAGCAAGGGTTTACTGAGTAATGCGCCATAAAGGATTTTATATGCAATTTGTTGTTGCTTGCGGGTGGCTTAAGCTGCTTGGTCAACCGCTAGTTGGCAATTTCGCATGACATTTGACCCAAATTCATTTTTCATTTCATTTCCGTTAAATAAATTGTCAGAGCGCGAGCGAGAGAGTGAGCAAGTTAGGCAAATAACAGTGAAAGTACAAAAACAGTGTAAGAAACAAGTGACAAACGAATAAAAATTGCGACGAGTTGTTTGTGCTCGGTGTCAAAAATAAAGTTTAGGACATTTGATTTGTGTCACGGTACGAAAGTTCGGCGTAAAAATGTCGCAATTTAAATAATAAATAAATTGACTCACCTTGACAGGTCATTATCCTTTGCATAGCTGGAAGGAGAAGAGCAAACGAAATAAATAAAATTTATATTTTGTAAATTTTGAGGTTATGTATATATTTTGGGTAGAAAAAAGTATTTTATGTGAGTTACAAATATGTTAGCGTCAAATACTTTTTGGAATAGGATAATGTCATTTTGAAAAACAGTTCGAAAAATTAGCTGAGCTAAAAAAAATAACTTTTGTTAGTGATTTTTAATAGCTTCTAAGCAAATTTTTTTCATTTTTAATATTGCGAAATTATTTGAACCTGAACGGCTGCTAAAATTTTTCTTTCATTTATTGTCGGTAGAAGAACTAGGAAAACGTTAATGCTACCCGTTGAAACAAATATAATGGGTTGTCAAAAGAGTCTTGCGGTATTTTCGCTAGTTGGCGCTGAAAGCGCGTACTTCTAGTTTTATTCGACGCATTCGGTCATGCAATACCATTTTGGAAAGCTCATTTCACGCGCTAACACGTGTTTGATTGATTGTCGTTTCTTTTAAGTCGTTCGTGAGTTATAGCGTCGCAAACATGGAGCAAAATAAAGCGAAAATACGGCATATTTTACAGTACTAAAACGATAAAGGCAAAAATGCATCTCAAGCCGCCAATAAAATTTGTGCAGTTTATGGACCCGATACAGTTTCCTTTTCCACCGCACAGCGATGGCTTCAACGTTTTCGTTCTGGTGTAGAGGTGGTCGAAGTTGCGCCACGCTCCGGAAGGCCTGTCGTCGAAAATTGCGATAAAATCGCTGAATTGGTCGAAAGAGACGGGCATAGTAGCAGCCGTAGCATCGGTCAAGAGCTGGGCATCCATTTGAAAAGAGAAAAAATGTCTCACTTTCAGTAGCCTGATCTTACCAAATCCTGCGTATTTTGTCAACTTCTGAGAGAAATATGATATTACCTTTGAGATTACGATTTCGGGTGGTTCTCAAAGTAGCATACTGAGGCCACTGTCGTGTATTTTCTTTATTGACATTGACATCAGGTCCTGATTCCCTTTAATCAGAAAAAGTTTTACGTTTATTCTATTATTATTTATTTTTATTAGGGAAAACCTTCATATCTTGATAAAACTAAGTTTATTACAAATCAATTAAAGCATCTATTTCCGTTAAAAAATAGTTATTCTGGAAGATTTTAGGAGTGACACACAACAACTTTAGAATCGGTGAGTCTTTTCGAACTGGGCACAGCCAGGTAGCTTAATGAATTTTCCTATGCTGAAATATAGTACTGAGATAATCATATTACGGGCACCGGCAAAGTCGATTAGCCTCAGCCCAATTTTCTTTTTTTTTGAATTTCTCGACCGTTATGCCAAAGATACCTTCTTTACCCTGGAGTCAAAATCGCCAAGTACAATTTTGACATCGTGGCGGGGGTAGCTCTCATAGGTGCGCTCCAAACGCACATAGAGGACATCTTTGGTCACATCGTCCTTCTCGTTCACTTCACTTGTTGCCGTTTGTAGATAGACGTTCATTTACCTGGGTGCTAGGACTCGGCGATGGAAACTCGTGTCTCACCACAAATCCCACACCGAATTCGCACTACTTTATATGGCCACTGTAGTAAATAACACAAGGGCCTACTCGTCCTAGTCCTTGTCCCGTCCACCGAAGTTCTTGGACAGCGGTGATATCACCTTTTACTCTTACGAGCACATCAACCAGCTGGACAGCGGCATCTTCCCAAATAAAAGACCGCAGGTCCATGCCCTTATAACGTAATCCTTAATACGTTTGCTGTGGTCGTCATCAAAAGGTGTGTTTCTCATCCGAGGTTGTTGTTTCCTTTTCTCAGGATTTTTCTTACGTGGCGGGTCCAAAACCCAGCGCACAACCCTTGTTAGAGATGAATCGCTTTCTCACTTTAGCAAGTCTTCAAACATGAGTTTTTTGGCTACCCAGAAGATACTTGGTCTAAGACCGCAAGTCATGAGCTGCTTGAGCCATGTGTAAAATAATCGTTTCTGACCACCAAGAATCGTTTGTGGTCACTCCCAAGTGAATGTAACTTAGAGAACTTTCGTCAATTACGTGTAAGTATTCTACACATGGCTTCAATTAAAACTTATAGAGAGGTTCAAACCTGGAGAGAGCAGTTCATTTTCAAAGCATGGTGTTGTCGTTTAGATTCCGAGGGTATTAAAACCTTGCCAAACGATTAATGCTGTGTTTTACCTTGGTGTTATGAAGCGTCTTTTGTCACGCATTCGTCGTGCTCGACCACAATACCGTGAGGCAGGGTCCTGGCGCCTGTTGCACGATAATGCGCCGTGTCATCGGTCGACGCTTGTCACTGATTTGTTGACAAAAAACTCCATATTAACCATTAATCACTCACCCTACCCACCTGATCTGGCACCCTGTGATTTTTACCTATTTGGAAAACTTCATTTGCCCATGAAAGGACACTGGTTTCAGGACATTTCAGCCATTAACTGTAAGCACCCCGTAGCTTGATTTTGTGAATTTCTCTTGATTAAGTCACATATCATTATGGTTCATAGGTTTAGGTATTTATTTCGATATTAGTGTGTATCGATTATTTTAGAGAGCAAGCAAAAATATGACTCTTAAATTTAAGATTTGGACCTGTTTTCAATCCCGTGAATATTTAATTATTCACAAATCCCGGATACCAAAACCTTAATTTTAAGCCATTATGTAATCAATTAACTGTATAAACAACTCTACAACCAGTTATAATAAATACCGACTTGCCCACTCTCCACAGCGCTGCATAGCCTCACGCAATATCCATTCCTCCAACAGCAACGGCCTCAGTGAGTTCGTTGTCCGTTTAATAGTTTCATTATTGCATTTATTGTGCCCGTCACTACCTCAGTCAGTCAAGCGCTGCCTATCTAAAGCTATTGCCTTTGTGTCACTCTAATTCTACAGAACTCCACATACGGGTGTCGCGCCTGCATTGACGATAAAATACGCAAAAGTGTCATTCTATCAGTCAATTGGCCATTCCGGCACAATCGCAAATCATTTCGCCCGTCCGCATTCCAGCGAGCTAGAATTATTATGCATTTATACCTAAATTGCATACCGACACGCCACTGAATTAATGGAATTAGGGCTACTCGTTTTGGATTTACGATTTTGTGGCAAAGTATTCCCATATACAGTGGTACGTGTACATAGAAAACACCCCTGCCGTGTAATCAAGCGTGAAGTCATAGTCTGGCTTATAACTAGCTAGTATGAATCGTAAGCGGCATAAATCCAACGATTATCTTTTCTCTTGTAAGCAACTAGCATTTTGTACAGGTTCTATGAGATATCAATTGTCAGATGTCAGTCAGATATGTATTAGTGTCAACTGAATTTCAGAAAATAATGTTCGGTTTCCTACGATGAACTAAGATTCCCGACTATAATTCTTATTCGGATTTTTAGCATCGTTAGTTTGACGTATATTTAGTATGAACATAATGTAAACTGAGACCCTTAAGCCTGCAAAATTCTTCGTTCTAGAAAAGGTACATGTAGAACTATATAGTATTCATTATCAAAATTCCCTACTATTTAGTCCTGCATATGAGAAAGCTTTTAGTCTAGTATTAAGATCCGGACTAAATGACTAATATGGTCTCAATCTTATTAACAGCTACAAGATCTAATCAGATATTTTTAGGGTGATTGAGGAAGCTTTGAGTCTATTTCGCTATACACTTAACCTAACTTAGTTTTCGTGCTATAAGACTACTTCAGCACAAAAAGAAGTTTTAGCTTAATCTGTATTTAAGAAAGTTGTAGCTCTCAACTTTTCTAGGAAGGCAAAATACCACGCTGAACTCTCCTGATGATGTCGACGGGTAATACATACCATAGTTGTTGCGAATGAGGCAGACACTGACTGGAAACCAAGCCAAAGTCTTGTCATTGCAAGTACTACTAATACTAAATCCATATGGTTTTTATTCAGCCCCGGCGTCAGCGAATACGTGTACAAATTTGACACCCATTGAGTTATTAGTTTACGAGATACAGCATTTTGATTGAAACAACTTGTGTTAGTTTACAAAAAAAGTTTAAAAATGAATTTCATGTAATGATAAAGCATTGCTTTTTGTGGAAAAAAGACTGCTGAAGCCAAGATTTGGATTGATCAACATTATTTGAACTCTGCACCAGGGAAAACAACCGCTGAAAAGTGGTTTGCTAAGTTCGAACGAGGCGAAATAAGCACCAATTACGATGGAGACAGTGGACGCTGAATGTGTCAAAATAGATGAAATCGGATGATAACCCCGTTCACTTCCTCATATAACTGTTAAGAACTATTAAATCCACTTCCAAAGTTCCCTTACCTTTCAAAGAAAAAATACAGACTCTTTTAAAAACACTTCAAATTTAATGGGGGAATGTTCCTTTTGGCATTTTTAAGGATTATTTCTTTGAAATGCTGGCGGCGGTTACATATCAGATGGTCCATGCTTTGAGTCCAATTTTAATCACTCATTTGGAGCATTCCTGACCGGAAACTGGCGAATGACACGTATCATGTTTTGCCTCAGGCATAAATCGAAGCGGGATTGTCCGCATAGACTTTAGATTTTACATATCTCCACTGGAAAAAGTTTAACGGTGTGATATCACACGATCTTGGTAGCCATTCGACCGGCCCAAAATGTGAAATTATCTGCTAACCGAAGTATTCTATCAATAAATACATTGATTGAAGCGATGTGTGGGAAGTGGCGCTGTCTTGTTGAAACTAAATATTGCCGAGATCACGAGCTTTTCAGGCATCAAATAATGGTTATCATGGCGCGATTACGGATCTGGATGAAATCGGAGATCTTGAATCTCTAAAGGTTGATCTTCATCCCAAAAGCGGCAATTTTGTTTACATATCCATTGAGTTAGAAATAGGCCTCATCGCTGAATAGAATTTGGCACTCCTTAGTATAGTTAGTTATGTTTAGTATCCTCTCTTTTCTTACAAAAACTATAATTCAACTATGATTAACAATAACTTAAATGTACTTTTAGAACTTCTATTCTTCAAATACTTCAGTGAACTTCCTTAAAATATTAAAGAATATTCAAACATTTAGAATTAAGCTTCGAAGTAGAAACCCGAAAAGCGAAAGAGAAGCCCATAAACTCATTTACACGCTGTTGGTCAGTTTTACGCAACGCAAGCAACTAAATTTCCCATGTGCAAAATAAAGCTGGTAAATAAAAAAGTAACAAAAACGCAAAAAGAATAAGTAAAGTATGTAAATGACCGGCAGAAGATACATTGAAAGCCATCAAAGTATAAACTAAAAACCAAAACAACCCAACAGCGAAGGTAATGAAATTCTGGTGAACGCATCTTTACCAAGGAATGCATATTAAATGTGACAATTTTCATATTTATACAGTGACAGCGAAAAGTGTGCATACCAACGGCGCGAGGGGTGGGCGCGGGGTGTATGGCGCGTTGAAAATTTCAATTTCAAAAGGCATTCATTACCTTGGCAGCCGCTTGAGACGCATTTAACTAGAAGTACACCAGAGAGCAGCGAGCTCGAGCGCCTGGCTCCTTAGAGTTGTATGGAGGGGCAGCTAGTGCACTGTTTGGGGCAGGTAGTACATAAAACTTTTACTGTTACATAAAAACTTTGCCAAAGTACGCTTAACAAAACACTTTGCAACAGTGAAAAGGCTAAGTGATTCTTGTCGGCAACTTGTTGTTTCAACACATACACACACACGGACGCACTGTTTGTATTGCTTTTGTTTTTATTTTTGGCTTTCACGTCATTATTTATGCGTCGCATTTATTTGCAACTTACGAGCAGCAAAGCAGCAAAGTGTGGAACGATGGCGCATACGGTTTGACACTTTTCTGCTGGCGGTTGCTTGCAACGTCCAGTGGTGGACGCATTTATCAGCGTACGCAATTGGTGGCAGGTGTAATACGCACACTCACACACATACAATAATCATATAAACACACACACATATGTATAGTATATCTACAAACCGTTATAACCAAATCTCGTTGCCACTTATGTAAATGCGCCAGCTGTCCGCATGAGGTGTGAAAGCGTAAATTATTAATTTTTAATTGCATTTGTATTTATTATTTGCATATACATATTTGTGTGCGGCTTAAATTCGTTTGGCGCTAACTAACTTGGCCTAAATCCATGTTTGTTAAATTTTATCAAAATCGCATAAATTCGCACACTGGCAGCCTACATGCACAGCGAAGTGACAGCTGCCGCAGCTACTGCCTACTCATGTCAATGGCTGCCAGTGGCGATGGCAATGTTGCCAGACTGCGAAAATTCGAATTTATAAAAATTGTATTTTAGATTGTAATATTCTATTATTTTGAACTTGCAAATAAGAAATGTGTACTGTCAAAGTTGCCAGACTCGAAAAGTTCTTAAGAAAAATGACTTGAATACATTTATTGTTTATTATTATATGTTTAATAAATATAATTATTATTAATTAGTTTTAAAAAAAAGTATTTTCACAGAGTTGCCAGACTACGAAAACAAATTATTAAAAATTTTTTTTTTAGATTGGAACATTCTATTATTTTAAACTTTAAAATAAGAAATGTGTTCTGTCAGAGTTGCCAGACTCGACAAGTTTTTAAGAAAAATTATTTGAATACATTTATTGTTTATTATTATATGTATGTTTAATAATTATAATTATTATTAACTAATTTTATAACAAAAAAATGTATTCTCACAGAGTTGCCAGACTACGGAAAAACAAATTTATTAAAATTTTTATTTTAAATTAAAAAACAAATTTATTAAAAATTTTTATTTTAAATTGAAACATTCTATTATTTTAAATTTTAAAATAAAAGATGTATTCTCACAGAGTTGCCAGACTACGAAAAGTTTAGAAGTAAAATTTATTAAATAAACTGAGAAATATATTTACTTTTTAATTTCAAAATAAAAGAGTTATTATGTGAGCGTAGCCAAACTCGAAAATTTTTTAAGAAAACTGCATCGAATATAGTATTTATTAATAAATTTGCTTATTTTCCATATTTTTAATTGTTACAATTATTAATAATTCATTTTTAAATATAATATAAACATTTAAGAAACGACTAAGTTTGGGTGCAATCGAACATAGTATAAAAGTAGCAACTGGCAAGAATCAAAGCCAGAGAAATACTTTAAGGTGTAAAACCAATCATATAGAGTAAAGTCAGCCGTATGTTCGCAAATCTTGATATACATACTTATGTAGAGGCTAAGCCAAATTTTCGCTCAAATTTATTTATTTTAGGGACAAAGATACACTGTTATGAGTAAAACCTGCTAGCTCATTTTCGTTGAGATAATTCATACATATATTGGCCGATATATACAGTACAAAGTCACCCGGAAGTTCGAAAATCTTTATATTACGTAAATGGGGGCCCAGGGAAGTATTCTTCCGATTCAACCCATTTTTGACATACATACAAAACATTATAAGAGAAGGATTATTACTTACTTCTGTTATATATATCGCATATTGACCAACGTTTTCGATCAAAAGTCAACTATAGGTACCGGAGTCCAAATATGCGGCACCTAGGGACTTGAACAGTTTTTATTGGATTTATACAATTTTTGGTTAGAAATTTTATTCCGTTATATTAATTGATTCTTGAGTTGTGTACTGGAAAGTAAAAGAATCAAGTGGAATTTAAAATTGTGCCATAGGAATATGAAAATAATGTCATGTACTAAATTTTGTCGAAATTAGTTGGTCGGGTCTTTCTTAGGAATTTCACCAAAAAGTGAGCGGTGTCACTTCTATCGTCCAATTTTCACACTGACTCCTATAAAATTCTCTAATACCATCTCGGAGGTTAAACTTATTGTCTCAGGCGTATTTAGTTCTTGATTTATTGCGCTTTTAACAGTACCGTTATATGTGTGGGAAGTGAACAGAGTTTTCATCTGATTTCAAAACTTTTTTACATTGTCGGTAGAAGTTCTTATAGTATTAGCGCTCAGCAAATTTGATTGTTGTAGCTTTAGTAGCTTAGGAGATATGTACATTGAACTTGTGAGAGGACGGGCTCACGCCCACTTTTTCAAAAATATGGGTTTTGCCCATAGGTACCCCTTGCTACTAGGATTCTCTGTACCAAACCACAGCTTTATATCTTAATTTAGTGCTTTGTTATAGCACTCTATATATTTTTGGCTTATGGCGATTTGTGGGCGTGGCAGCAGTCCGAGTACGCCCATCTACGAACTCGAATATTTTTTGTACTAAGGAATCCACATACCAAGCTTCATTAAGATATCTCAATTTTTTACTCAAGTTACAGCTTGCATGGGCGGACGAACGGAGAAACCGGATTTCAACTTTTCTCGTCATCCTGATCATTTATATATACATAACCTTATATCTATTCAGATTAGTTTTAGGTGATACGTACAGCCGTTAGGTGAACAAAACTATAATGCGCTGTAGCAACTGGTTCCAAGAGCATTAAAATGTGTTCTGACAGAGTTGGCGAAGTACGAAAACAGAGTACGTTTGATTATTTGAATCTTTTTAATTTAAAAATAAAATAAAAATTTATTCGCAGAGTTACCAGACTGCGACAGCATCTTTGGTAAAATTAAACCGAATTGATGTTTTAAATAGTTGTTGAACTATTTCAGCAGTCAGTTATTTAAGTTTTAAAATAACAAAATAAAAAATAAATAAAAAATAAATGAAAAATAAAAAATTAAATTTTTCTAAAAACGAAAAGTTTTCTAAAATTTCATTAATTTACGATAAGATTATAAACCTCTGAACTTATTAAGTTTCTTTAAAAACAATGAAATATTTTTTGTTTTAATTCAAAACAAAGTAAAATTGAAAACTAATTTTTTATAACAGAGTTGCCAGTCCACGAAAAATTTAATACCCTTGATCTTATTAAGTATCTATTTTAACTTTCACTTACTTACTTTGGATTTTTTTGAATTCAAAACAAAAAGATAATAATATTCAAATAAAATTTTTTCCAGCAGAGTAGCCATTCTACGAAAAATGTTTTATATAACAACATTTTTTGTTAAGTCGTTCACTATTTTTTTGCATCTTACAACGAAAGAAAGTATAATATATTATTAAAAAGCTTAATTCGTAAAAAGAGGCTCATATTAAAAGAAATTTTAAGAGAATAAAACCCATACAGATTTTAAAATAAAGCGATTAGAGCAAGCATTGAAATCTCATCAGGGATTTTAGGCCTAATTTGCAGAAGTAAGAAAATGATTTATGAAAAACCAGTTCATGCCCATAAAAACATTTAATATCAGACTCTTGGTAAGTGTTTTGAGCTTGAGTTGTATCTAAACATAAACTATTTCTGACATTGCAGATTTGAATACTTCTAAAGTGGATTCATACTTTACTTCCCAAAATTGATCAGTACAATTTTCTGGTCTCATTTGAGAGTATAAAAATTTGGGAATTGAATACCCCATTATACGTATTATTTTTAAGTAACTTCTCTCTTATCAATATCATTGAGTCTTTTTTATAGTCCCCAGAGGCTACTGACATTAGCCCCTTTACAAACTGAGAATCTATCTCACACAGCTTGGCACAATTTTCATAAATATTTGCCTCGATAATCTTTAACTACAACGCCGAGAAAAAAGAAGGAATTTTTCAAGTCAAAATTATTTCTAGTAAAAGGCCAAACATCAATAGAAAATTTTTTTTTTTTTAATATCAGGCTTTGCTCTGACCGTACCAAAAGCACTCAAGCTGACGCTGTCTCTTTATTTCGTAAAATATCTTAGTGAGTTCCTAAAAATGTCTCACAATAATAATTAATTTGAAGATACCATCATTCTGCAGTACCAGACTGACAGTATTGCTTCTTTAAAATATACAACATAAGTCATATTTCTCCATTTTTTTTCTGCCAACAAATCTTTCACGATCTTCAACTGCAACATTTAATCTGCTTAGTTTTCTTCATATTTCAAACAGAGAGTAAATTTTAATATTTGAGATTTTTTCCCAGTAACCGGTGCATAAAAATTCAATTTGAATAAAATAAAGTTCTTCGTTAATGACTCCTTAAGTTTGAAATGGTCTTATATATTAGTATATATCACTTAAACCTTACTGATCAGTCGGTTATCTCTTTATTTGTTATATAACTGGTTGACGAGTTTATTGAACAATTATAAATAATTATCAGGTATTCTTTGGATAGTTATAACTGAAAGTACTTAAGTCCGTACTTTCGAAATGGAAATTAGCAACCGATTTCATACATTTTCGAAAGTAGATCTCTTTTAAAAAATTTGGTTTATTCTTCGTAAAAATGATATATTTTACGAACCATTGCCTTTTGGTTTTTAAAGGTTAGATCTAACTCCAAAATATACGAATTCGATTTTAGAGGCATCCGAAGTAAGAATTAAACGTTTCAAGCATATGTGATAGCTATATTATATGTATATGATTAAATGATTATTAGTAGTCATATATATATATACTCAAATAATATATTTGTAATGTTTACTAGTTTCATAATGACTCACTCATTTCTTAAGCTAAGTATTTTATATTCAGCTGGTCACCCAACTGACGCCGGTCAACGCTCGATTTCAATTAAGCCACTTGTATGCATTTCAGCCACACATTCGAAACGCGGCTCGAGTGATAATACCGCCACTTCGGCATTTCGCACTGCCTCATAGCTTGCCATTAACAATTCTTCATTATCTGTCTACAGAATCAGTAAGATTAGTCGGCAGCTGTCACACTCGCAGCCTATCGCCACTGCATTTCGAGTTTCACTTCTATTTTTATTCTACGCCAATTCGTTCTCGCTATCATACCGTCTACTTTAGAGCTTAATGTATGTTAAATGAAATTCAAATTTATATTTCGCAAAGAGTTTAAGCAGTTTGAAACGGTAAAAAGTAAAAGTAAGGTTATTTCGGAGATAGAAATCCCAATTTTATAATTATTGAGTACAGTTTTCAACTGCGAGAGGAGAGAGATATTTGTTTGAGCTTATCCGATGGATTAAGTTCGTGATTATATATTATACTTGTATGTAAGTTAGAGATAGTGTCTTAGAACCTTCTTTTCTTCGGCTGGTAAATTACCTATCATCGTAGATTGCTTTGTGTTGTGTTGAAGACACTTTCTTAATAAAAAATATTACATTTTAGGAGTTTTCTGACATTACAAAACAGTAAAATTTAGCTGCTAAAATCTCGGTCAGTCATAGACCTTAGCCCAACTGGAGTTTGCCTTGCTTAAGTTCATAAGGTTTCTCGAGGTAAAAGTAGGAAGGAATAATATAAAGACCCTTTTTGAATATCGTTTGAACATAAACATCTAAAACAGCCTGTTAAACTCCGATGAGAACGAAAAATCAATATGGATGTATATCTACTCCTGGAGAAAATACTTCGAGCTGCAGAGCTGAATCGTGAAGGTACAATCTTCTATAAGAGTGTACAGATGCTGGCGTACGCCGTTGAATTTGATATCATTGGCCTCAACAAATGCGCTATTAGTGCCGCTTTCTCCAGACTGGATAAGGAAGCGAAGCAATTGGGTATGGTGGTGAACGAGAGCAAGACGAAATATCTCCTGTCATCAAACAAACAGTCGTAACACTGGCGACCTGGCTCCCACGTCACTGTTGACAGTCATAACTTCGAAGTCGTAGATAATTTCGTCTATGTTGGAACCAGCATTAACATCAACATCAACGTTAGTCTCGAAATCCAACGCAGAATAACTCTTACCAACTGGTGCTTTTTCGGACTGAGCAGGCAATTGAGAAGTAAAGTCCTATATCGACGAGCGAAGACAAAACTCTATAAGCCACTCATTATTGCTGTCCTGCTAACTATATCGTGCAGAGGCATGGACGATGACAACATCTGAGGAGTCGGCGTTACGAGTTTTCGAGAGAAAGGTTCTGCGGAAGATTTGTGGTTCTTTGCGCGTTTGCAACGGCGAATACCGCAGTCGATGGAATGATGAGCTGTATGAGATATGACGACATTGACATAGTTCAGCAAATTAAGAAACAGCGCCTACGCTGGCTATATTGTATCGTCTGAATGGATGAAACCACTCTAGCTCTGACAGTATTTAACACAGTATCCGCCGGGAAAGCAGAAGAAGAATATGATCTCCGTTGGAAAGACCAGGTGGAGAAGGACCTGGCTACACTTGGAATTTCCGATTGGCGCCAAAGTCAGAGAAAGTAAGGTGGGGAAACCATATTCGCTACAACTAAAGTCGGGAACTGCGAAGCTCTTCCTACTAAAGAGACAGCTTTCAGCGCGCTCTGATCTGCAAGATGGCATATCGCTTCCGCTTGCAAATGCAAAGCAAACGTTTTTAAAAAGAATATTTGCTATTACTATAACTAACAAATTATCCGTAACTGTATTCGTTCGAGTACGAGTGATATAACGAGCGCAATGTCGTCGTAAGTTCCTCATATTTATTGCGTCATAAAAGATGACATTTGATGGCTTAAATGAAGAGGCAGCTAGCAACAAATGACTATGGGAATACAGATCATGAATTTATGACATCGTAGCTTTAATAGGGTAAACGACTTTTTCGAAAAAATAAAAATAGAAAAGCAATCATACAAAAGACCCACACCGCGCGAATGCATAAATTAAAAAGTCATAAACTTTGAGTGGATCTAAAGACGAATAGAGGTAAATATGCAATTTCTAAGCCAACAACAACATTGAAACTTATGGGCGTAGCAACCATAGTGGGATTTGCAACACTTCAGGCAAGCTGCCTAGACACAGCACTGGGCGCAAGGGACGCGCGCGACGTTACACAGGCAGTCTCGCGATCAACGCGCTAAAGATCAACGACCAAGTGAACTGTGCGCAAAAGTACACATAGAACTATTTTTTATGAGTATCAACGCTGCCACGCCAACAGACAGACAAAGGGAAGTGCAGTTCGACCTGGCAGTATGCGGCGCGGAACGGTTGTGCGCAGCGGCTTAGTGGTGTAGTCACATGCATGGTGGTAGATAACCATCGAACGGGACGTGAAGTGGAGCGCTTAGATGCTGGCAACGTGTTTAACGACCTCAACTCAGCGCGGCGACCGGCAGCCGGCTGCCAACAATGCATGCGTTGGCACGACTGACTAACTGCCTGTATTTTTGCGGTGAAGCGACGCCGCGGGCAGCGGAACAGTATGACGTCGCACATTGCGTCAATGGGCAGGTGCGCGCAGGGCGGCCGCCGTTGGAGCTGAAGGTAGGCGCGTACGCGTACGTTGAACTCGGCGGCAAAGCGTAAATGCAAAGGCAACAGTGTACGAGCGCATGCGCGTGTGAATGAGTGAGCGATTATTGCAACGATAGCGTTGCGCATGCGCGGAGGCGTATTGAAGTGCTGCGCAAAATACACATGGAAATAACAACAAAAAAGTAAGCAACTAAAAAATAAGAAAAAATGTGGCGAAAAACCTAAAGCTGCACAAAATCGCGCAAAAGTGTTTGAAATCGCACATTTTTATTGCAAATTGCGCATTGTAAAAAATAAATTAGTGTGGCGGCGCAAGCTGGCGCGCCAGCGCAGGAAGTTGTAAATAATTCAATTGTCATAATGCATATTTTGAGCGGCTGGAAAGAAGTGTGTTAGCGAAAAAATTTGCATTCAAATTGGCAAATTTTAAATGAATATATTTAAAGAAGTCGAAATTAAATAAATAGCGCAGCAGGCGCGCCTGTTTATTTATTTATTATTTTATTTTTATTTTTTTATTTTTTTGTAGCGTTTTTTTGTTCAAGCGCTGATCGGCTGTCGTGCTACTAATTGCTTGATGTGTCCATTTGCATGTCACTCAAATGACAGTTAGTGTTGAGTGAGGCTTTAATTTGTCCAGACACGCGCGGCTCGAGTTTGGCTGCAATTTCGATACATAAGTGTTCGATTTTAACAGCTGATCTGACCGCTTTGTTAATCACTTAACGCTGATTGTTGCTGGAAAGCTTTTCGTTTCCTCACAATTGAACTGTACACTCAGCAGGCGCTCAATCAGCGTCTCGCTTTCATCAACCTTCACTTTTTTCCACACAACACACTTGCTGGTCTTTTTCTGCCCCTCACGTTCTCCATGCGGTCTTTCGCATTGATTAACGATTGACAATTTTAATCGAAATGTACTCAATTCATTCAATTCACAAACACTATGCCTAGTTGCTCGGGAGGAAAAAAGCGCGCTAGTGCTAATTGTGGCAATTTAGTTCAATTTGTCTGGAAATATTAGCGGTCTTTTTGTCACTGTCAATTTGCACTTAACTTGTTTTGTTTTTTGTCTGATTTTTTCTTTGCATGATTTGGCATTGTTCGCAAATCATTTAAGTTATTGATATTTAATAAGTCTATGCTTCGATAGCGGTGCGCTATGAGTTCATATAAAAACGAATATATAAGTATTTCAAATTGAAATTAATGGCAGCGCCTCAATTTTTCTTTGAATCAAGCATTTGAAAATAAATCTTAATAGTAGCAAAATATACTCAACGTTTTATTGTAATATTTCCACATTTCATATATTTCAATTAAACATAAACAAAATTTTATATCGCTATCTATATCAAATGCGAGGTGTGTTCAAAAACCTCGGTTTTTCACATCTCTGGAAACGGAGTCTATCAAATCCTAGCAACATTTTAATGGTATTGCTTTCCAAGCCTCTTTCACTACCTGCCATAAAGTACTCGAATTGGTTGATTTCTCTTCAGCTACTCTTTTCTTGGTATCGGACCACAGATTTTCCATTTCTGTTGGGTTGAGGTCTGGAGACTGAGCAGGTCACCCGTTGACTCTAAACCATTATTTTGCGCACTTGCTAGTATGTTTAGGGTCATTATCCTGTTGATAAACCCATATCAATAGCATATTCTATAAGGCATATGGTAACATTACCTCATTTATTATTTTGACATATGCCTCTTGATCCATGATGCCGTCAATTAAGTGAATTAAATCCACTATGAGAAAAACAAACCCACATCATGATTTTAGCGCCGCCCTGTTTAACGGTTTTTTTTTGTAAACCGAGAATTATATTCTGATTTGGGTGAACGGCGAACAAAGTTCCTAAAACCGGTAATAAAAGTAATTGGATTCGTCTGACCACGATATGTTGCGCCATTTAGCCACGGGCCTGGAGCCATGCTTTTTTGCAAATTGTATGCGTGCTTCCAAGTGTTTCTTTTTGAGTAGCGGTACTTTTCGTATACTTCTGGCAAATAATTTGTTCTGCCCCAAACGTCTACGAACAGTTTAAATATTAACTGACAAATTTAAGATCTGCACGGATGCTCCTGCCTGATGCAAAGGAGTTAATTTTCAGTAGCGATCGTTTGCAGTGAATGTTTTGCGTTTTCGTACATCAGTTTCATTTTAAGGCATTTCCTACCATTAAAGGAGAACAATTTACGACTTCTTGTATCTCTTTATAAGATTTTCCTAGCTTTTTTAATTGTTTCCTGTTTTTTCCTGTAAAATGTTTTCCTCCATTTACTGGAGAAAAACCCAATGATTAAGGGGGTATTCTACTCCAGAATTTTGAAAAATTCGAATTTTTTTTCATATATTTAAAGTTTAGACCCTTAAGAACATATCCTCCAAAGAGCTACAGTTACTTTAGTGACGCAGCACCTAGCCCGGTTCGGCCGCATCGAATTTTTTAAATGCGTTTTTCTCGAAACTACTTTTTTCCATACGGTACCGGCTCAAGTTCTATACAACCGATTTACTTGAAATTTTGTGTGAACCTTCTTTATATAATCCTTTATCGTTCCTACCAGCATTGTGTCAAAATTCTTGTTTTTAATATTTAAAAAAAAATTCAGGAATTTCAAAAAAAAAGCGTAAAAAATGATTTTTATTTTCAGGCAGTCGCCATTCTTCAAACAAATCTTTTTTTTGTGTTCCCTGAGGTAGGGACTATAACAGCATCCTTACTGATTAAGAATTTCTTTTGATTTTTTTTTCCAGACCACCAGGAGAGTCAGGATCAATGTCACCAGGATGCGCCATTTTTTTTACACCTGTCTCTCCCCCACACTCTAATTATTTTAATTTTAAATATTTTTTTGTAAAATTTTTTTTTCTGTATTCTTAAGATATCAATAAAACACCATTAAAAAATGGATAGTAAAAATAAAATTCAAAAAACTGCCCAAAATTTGATTTCTAGACTAGAATACCCCTTCAAATAAATCATTAACTTAGCAAATTGCTGCTAGATTATGGAACTAGACAACTGTAAATAAATTGGAACAAGACAACTGTAAATCTGATAGAGATTTTGCCAAGCCAGAAGCCTCTCTAGAAAAATCCGAGGCAGAGATAATACCGTGCACGCTAGGAACGATCAAAAGGAAGCTCAGTATGCAATTTGAACAAATAGCTCAGAGCAGATGGAAATCTATAGCTGAACGCACTATATAGAAGCAGATACTGTCAAAATATGACAAAACTAGAACTATGGACTTATTATGTAGGTTTAGGTATTGTAAGTTCTATATAGACTCACAGCATATAACCATAAGGGGGCACTGGCCATTTGGAGAACATGCGTTAAAAATAGCAATGGTCTATATTGTTCTTCGATGCATAGGCTCAGCGTCATGTCTATACTTTTATGCCAACATAATTTTCTCAATTAGAATAAAATCACTTTACTGTTCATGGTATTGAATGTGTGAATTTATAATTATATTACATATTCATCACATAATATAATAAAGATGGTCAGTTTAAAATCTTTTGAATGGGCGACGGTAATTTAAAAATATTTCTAAAACCAAAAAAAAAAAAATCAGGAATTAAAACGTTTCATCAGTTGATGTAAAATATTAGTATTTAAAAATTTTTGGAACTAATATAAATCAAATGAGATACAAAATTTTAAATAAAAATCCACCAGGCAGAGCGGTATATCTCATATCATTCCAATTAAATAAGATATAATTAGCGTGAAATTTAGTTTCTTTCTTTATGTTCGCGAATTCATTTCGGGAAATTCGACAGGGACAAAATAATGACAGAGTCCTTACAGAACTTTGACAAGCCGCCTAAGCACTTATATTACTAAAAGAACCGACTTGATCGTCATATATTTATTTTACTCTGTACTATTATTTTATTTCGTAGTATTGGGACTAAGGTGGAAGTGATTTTTATACTAAGAGAGTAATATAGATTACCATAAAAAAGGTGAAAATAAAAATTAAATGAAGTACATGACTAAATATATTATATTATCTGCAACAAATATTTATTTAACCAATTTATGTACGCATAACTTCACATTAAAGTACTAATGAATACACATTAATTAGCAAGAGTTTTGACAAGTTTTACACATATGCAGAACCACAGCATAGAGAAAGCAGCGCAGCACAAACATATCCATGATTCGTCTGCTCATATTTGGAAAATCTTTTCCCCATGGCTTACTTATGTCCACCGTATAAGCTTTATCTTTCTTTTGTCTCCCCAAAATATTTACCCACACCCACCAGCCAAGCTGCAAATTGTCCAAAAATTCCACACTAAATGCTGGTCATTGTGCAAATTTTCATTATGCTGCTAATTTGCCATACTTGTGCGCTTAAGAGTGGTGTACAATAGAAGAGCTTAAGTCCAGATTGTGTGAGTGTGTTCTTTTTATAGCAAAAAAGGTTGGCTACATTTTTTTTTTTTGTTTGCCACACTGTCACAGGAAATTGCGAACTTGCAACATGTGCTGGTATGAGCGGTGCAGAGTTAAGGTCACGCTTGGCTAGACAGACAAATATGCAAATTAAAGTGGCGTTGTTTGTTGTTTTTTGACGCAGCATATATTTTATAGAGCGGAGTGAGACAAAGTAAATGGTGGAGAATGCAACACTGCCTTGCAATTATTTTTTTTTAATCATTTCAAGTAGAGAAATGCTTACCAGTTGATAAAAGGGGAAGCTATAGCTAAAATATTTTCAAATCTTGTTGTGCTGTAAATTTTTTTATAATTTTTATGTATTTTTTTCTTCAATGCAACGTCAACTATCAGAAAAACCAAATTTCTGTAATGTTTATCTTTTATACTAAAGTGTTCTCGTGGTACACCATGTCGTATACGCCATCTAAAATTATTCAATGTACTGGAAATGCAGCGGAAATTCAATTGAGTCTACCATAAAGCACAAAATATGCTATAGCAACACTTTTTAATAAAAATTTAAACGTAAATTACAACAAAGCAGTATCTTTAACACAAGCCAACAATAATTTAAGGCTTACAGAAGAGCGCGCAACACTGGCATCTCAATTATTTGCTATGAGTCGCTTCAAATTAAAATCTCGTGCAAGACAGCACGCAACTTAGCGCTGGACATTATATCTATGAAATGGCTAAAACGCATACATACATACATCGCCCACCTACAACACAAAAAGGTAAAATTTATTTGATTGTGCTCTGTGGCACCAACTTCTGTGGCCGCCAGGATTAAAGTCTTTGGGGGTGGTGGCTCGTACACCGAAAGTGACTGTGAAAACATTTAATAAAACTGATATAAATCATAACAAGTGCGCTGCCAGCAATAACAACACTAATAATAGCAGCGAACGTGAAAGCAACAACAAAACGTTAGTGAAATGTTTCAAGACAGCAGCTTTAGTGATCAACAGTGTGCAAACAGGTGAGCCAACGTGGCAACAAACTAAAGCGGAACTAATGCAGCAGCAGAAGTTTTAGCGAGTAGAAGTGCTGCGTGTCAGATACAGGGTGTTTATTGAATGATGGTTAACAGCTATTAAAATACTACAAATGTTTCAAGCTCCGGAGGTCATAATTATTAACCTATTTTTATATTCTTCAGCAAATATTGAATTCTATATTAGTATATTATAGAGACGTTTACAGTCTTGGCTGTCATCTCATTATCAGTATTGCATCTCGAAAACGCAACTTTCTAGGACCCAACTGGTCTTTATGGCTTTATCCTACGAATATACTGCTCGATATCCGCCTTAACCACATAAATGAGCGACCCGATCCTTGAAAAAAAATTATCGAAACTCCGAAATAAATTATTGACTTCGGTGAAATTACAGTACTGACGACTGACTTTAAAGGTTCCTAACATTCCTTTAGCTTAAAGTAAGCGCTAACTCATGTACGTGAGTACAATAACAAAAATAATAGCACTGCATACTGTTACGTGCAACATGCTAACACTTCAATGTTAAATTGTTGCTCAAACACGATAAAAACAAAAGTTTGTTGGAATTAAAACTCGCTGTCGAGAAATGAGAGCAGAGAAAACACGCGACTCGACCTTTTGGTGGTATTTCAGTTACATATGTACATTTACCATTTATAAAGAAGTCCAAGTAAAACTATGAAATGCTCATTCACGAAACATATGTAATATGACATAAAATAACTTAACTTATTATAACATAACTTAAGATAACATAATGTAATATAACGAAAAAATAACATAATTTAACAAAGCATAATATAACGTAATATAGCTTAACGTAACAAACATAACATAACATGACATAATGTAACTTAACTTAACTTCACTGGGCATAACACAACATAAAATAGCATAAATTATTATAAAACAACGAAAAAATAGCATAACGTAACATAATTTAACATGACATACCATAACATAACAAAGCATAACATAACAAACTTAACTTACCTTAACTTAACTTAACGTATGTACATAACTTAACTAAAACTCTTATAAAGTAGTCCCAGCAAAGCTATGAAATGCGCATTCACAAAAAGTCCCACATAACATAACATATGTAATATGACATACATAACTTAACTTGCTATAACATAACTTAACATAACATAATATAATATAACGAAAAAATAACATAATTTAACAGAGCATACTATAGCTTAACGTAACAAACATAACATAACATGACATAACGCAACTTAACTTAACTTCACTGGGCATAACATAACATAAAATAGCATGGATTATTATAAAACAACGAAAAAATAGCATAACGTAACATAATTTAACATGACATACCATAACATAATAAAGCTTAACGTAAAAAACTTAACTTAACTTAAAGTACATATGTATGTATGTACATAACTTAACTAAACCTCTTATAAAGTAGTCCCAGCAAAGCTATGAAATGCGCATTCACAAAAAGTCCCACATAACATAACATACATACTATGTAATATGACATAAAATAACTTAACTTGCTATAACATAACTTAACATAACATAATATAATATAACGAAAAAATAACATAATTTAACAGAGCATACTATAACATACATATTTAATATAGCTTAACGTAACAAACATAACATAACATGACATAATATAACTTAACTTAACTGGACATAACATAACGTAACACAGCATAGCGCAAGATAGCATACCACTACCCAACATAACTTAGCATTGCATAACACAGCTTCACATACATACTACCATGTTGTATAGGAAACAAGACAAAACAAAGCTTTGGCATAGCATCACACACTCATATGCGCATAGTATGTCTTCCCCACCACAAAATGTCTACGCACTCAACCCCCTAGCAGTATGAATGTCAGCTGCGGTGAGCACCGGCCGGCATAAATGGCATTCCTAAGACCATTCTTCAACTACTATAGCACGCGACATGCGTTTATTTTCGGTTTGTTGTTGTCTGCTTTGTTTGCCATGGTCACGAGCGGGGTCTCTCTAAGCCTACATACATAGCTATGTACTCCATGTATTGCATGCCACAGCCACACTCATTTAGCTGCGAGACAAAAAATTAATTGTTCACCATAAATCAAAAGCATTTTTTCTACCGGCTTCCGACTAAGCGTTATGTGTAGTTGCC
Organism: Bactrocera tryoni; assembly: GCF_016617805.1. Classification (NCBI taxonomy): domain Eukaryota; kingdom Metazoa; phylum Arthropoda; class Insecta; order Diptera; family Tephritidae; genus Bactrocera; species Bactrocera tryoni. The sequence goes on along the minus strand of NC_052502.1, from coordinate 65,285,048 downwards.
ACTTCAGTATGTTGCTACCTCAACTGCTGCCACAGATTTCGTTTGCTTCCCCCAAGCGTGGTAAAATTCTTCTGTTTGTCTGCTTTCAACACGCTTTCGCTTTCATATGTTTCATTACACGAGTGTATGTTATTATTCTAGTAGTTATTTGCTTTTGCTTCAATTGTTAGAGAATTTGTACAATTTCATTCACCTTTCTATGTTTATAACTGTTTTCAGCTACTAAATACCAGATTATGTTATCTGTTGGAGCTTGCTTTGCAGTAGAAAGTTATCTTAACTCATAAATAATTTAATCTTATGGATATTATTTAATGGTGGATGGTAGTGTTTGTAGCTTACTCGCGCTTACTTTTGGTAGATTAAAAGCTTTGAAGTTCAAATGATGGTGAATTAGTACAAAAAGATTATCCTGGGACTGAAGTGTTGTATCCTTAAGCGTTGAAAAACAAAATTATGAAACAATAAATCTGTTAAATCGTCGTAGTTATTTAATACGATTCGATTATTTTTATAGAAAGTCTCTTAGTTCAGATTGCAAAGATAATCTAAAAAAATATTGAAACTTTGAGAAATTACCACTTCTTTCCAAACATTCGAACCCTCCCTCACACATTTTAAATAAAGTTGGTGTCGGATTTGTAAAGGAAGCACTATAAACATGTCTGGGAAACTTATAAACAAAAAATAATTTCTAAGCTATTCCAAATATTATATTGGAAGTTTTTGTTTCCAAATTGATTTCAGAAAGAAAATAATGGGTTTTTTTCTAGATAAAATATCTATCGGCAGTTAGGATGCCCTATCACATACTATACTTGTACAATTAGTTTTGTAAACAAATCCAGTTGTATCTTTTCTCGAATATCGCTAAAAGGTCTCCATTATAACCCTTTGAATCGTACAATCGGTCACTTTAAAGCCAGAAGTTGCATTAATTAACTAATACAGAAAGAAGACAGGTTAGTTAGACGGTTGTCTTAAGATAACTATTTTGTTCGATAAATACTCCTAGGTATAAGAACCAATTCTTTCGAATATTTTTTCGAACATCGTTATGAATCTCATTAAATTCAACTTTGCCTAATACCCAAGTATACCTAAGTTTACTTCAACTCTAAAAATTGCTTGAACTATAAACGAGTCATGACAGATGACAAGTCTACTTTATGAACAGCTGAAACACACTATTTTTATCTTTTCTTTAAATTTGCCATATACTATTTTTGTAACTATTCAGAGTACTTAGAAATGTAGAAAAATTAAAAAACAATGGAGCAGTCTCATGTTGACAATGACGAAAATAGACGAGCAGCTGCAACTGTTCAAGTAGTGTTGTAAGTTTCATGCGCAATAGTCTAATTAGTTAATTCAGTAGTATATATTTCAGTTATTTCAGTAGCATTAACACACATTAATTACTGAGAACAGTTATCAGCTACTCTATTGGTAAACATTTAAGTATTTGTACGTTTAACGGGATACAAAGTGTCAGTGGGGTTATGCAACCTATTAAGCTATAGTTCTATCACCAGCTTTCGAATATTTTGTTTGTTTTGGATTTGTTCCATAAAGTTAAGCCAAAGAAAATTTGATACTTCTGTTTTAGCTGCCAACCTATGACCCATAGATTTCTAATAACTGCCAGTACAATAAATTTATTATCGAAAATAAAAACGAAAAATAACAACCTTTTTTGTAGCCTAAAAGCGAACAAACAAACGATTTCTTATAGTGGCACGCCTCGAAGAAAAGCTGAGAAATTACACGCCTGTTTTCTTATCAGTATGGCTAATAGATTTTAGATTTGTTTGAAGCTTTTCAACAAGGCTTAGCAAAAATTTAAGGTATATTTTTTTTAATTATTATAACAGTAGTTTCAGGTATTCCAGGTTAGTGACTACCACCGACTTCAATATAAACAACTTTTTAAACTATACAAGTAAGTGACTTTTGAACATATTTAGAGTGAGGCCTCGGTATAACCTCTCAATCTTTTAATAACTCTTGGCGCACTAAGCGAAATTTGGATGAGGAGATGAATTTCGAGTATGTGAAATGAAATAAAGTAGCTGGGAGTCAAATACGAGTTATCTTTTTAAGACTTCTCTTAGAGGTATTAGTTAGTATTCTCATTAGAAATTCAGAA